>NW_026902404.1:300000-556191 GCF_027409185.1 Cynocephalus volans
TCAGGATCTTTTCGTATTCCATATGAATGTTAGCACTGCTTTTTCTATTTCTGTGAAGAAAGTTGTTGCTATTTTGACGGAGATTGCGTTGAATTTGTAGACTGCTATGGGTAGAAAGGACATTTTCACGATGTTAATTCTTCCCGTACCAGAGCCTGGTATGTCATTCCACTATTTTGGGGTGCTCTTTAATTTCTCTCACTGGTGTTTGGTAGTTCTCATTGTAGAGATCTGCATTAACCTCCTTGGTTCAATTGGTTCCTAGGTATTTTATCTTGGGGGTGACTATTGTAAATGGGCTTGCTTTCTTGATTTCTTTTTCTGCCAGTTCATTATCGGAGTATAAAAATGCTCCTGATCTGTGGGTGTTGATTTTGTACCCCGCAAAATTATTAAAATTGTTAGTCAGCCGTAAGGGTGTTCTGGTAGCCTTTAGGTTTTCTATCTATAAGATCGCGTCATCTGCAAACAGGGACAACTTGACTTTGTCCTTCCCAATCTGAATGCCCTTTATTTCTTTGTCTTGCTTGATTGCTCTGGTTAGGGCTTTCAATACTATGTTGAATGAGTGTGGTGAGAGTGGGCAAAGCTAATGGTTTGTCTATTTTATTTATCTTCTCAAAAAACAACTTTGTGTTTCGCTGATCCTTTGTATCGTTTTGGGGGTCTCCATTTCATTGAACTCTGCCCTGATGTTAATTATTTCTTTCTCTCTAGTACTTTTATGATTGCATTGTTGTGGTGGTGGTGGTTCTTTGAGGTGTACAGTTCGGTCATTTACGTGAAGGTTCTCCATCCTTTTGATGTGAGCATTTATTGCAATATATTGCCTCGTCGCTGTTGCTTTTACAGTATCCCACAGGTTTTGGTAGGATGCATCTTTTTTCATTAGTTTCAAGAACGTTTTTGATTTCCTTTTTAATTTCTTCTTGGACCCATAGGTCATTCGGGAGCCTGTTGTTCAGTTTTCATGCACTGGAGTAGTTTCCAGAAATTCGCTTGTTATTGATTTCCAGTGCTAGTCAATTGTGGTCAGAAAAGATACTAGGAATGATGTCAGCTTTGAAAAATTTGCTGAAACCTGTTTTGTGACCTAACATGTGGTCTATCCTGGAGAATGTTCCATGTGCCAATGAGAAAAAATGTGTATTCTCTAGTTGTTGCATGAAATGTTCTGTAGATGTCTGCCAGGTCCAATTGGACCTGCACGAGCTACAGATAAATTGGTATAAAGGTGTAAACTATTTAATATTTGTTTGTCATACATGAACGCTAACGTAGTTATAGTCTTAGCTTTTGGGACTTAGAGAAGTAAACTTAGGAAATCAGTAAGGGTTTTTGCAGCTTTTATCTACTTCAGTGAAAGTTGAGGCAACTTTTACTTGATGCAACCCTGGAAGTGTTCAGTGAGAAGAACACACGGTTACTGGCCGCATATACTGCACCGTGCTTTGCACAGTGCCTTCAGCTCTGGGGATATGCGCATGTGACCATCTGGGAGAAGGGGAGTGTGAATGGACGGCTTTCACACGCTTCTGTCTTGCTGGGGTATGTAGTCAACAGTTTAGGCACCAAAAAAGGATGTCGGTTTAAACTTAACCTTATTAAAGTGAACAGTGCTTGTTTCTGGCTTGGAAAATCTGGAAAAGCAGCAGCTCTGGCCTTGGCCCCAGACACATCACCACACAGCTGGGAGGTGACCCACATTCCAGTTGAGGGCAATCCCCATCTCCCCTTGTGACGTGAAATTCACTTGGAAATGTTGAAGCATACTGAGGGGAGCAAAAGCAAAACATTTTCTTTTGCTACTGACACCTTGGTCTCTCACACCAAAAGAAATCTTGACAGCGAAGCAACAGTTGAGATGGGAAACTACATTGTGCACGTGCCTCACTGAGGTGGAAAAGTAGAGCAGAATTTCCTCGCATGCTTTCTCCACTGTGTCGCTTCAGACCCTTAGCTTGCAGGTTCACAGAAGAGAAACAGTCCTTGCAGCTGTAGCTGATGGTGAGGATTCAGGACACGGTGGGAGTGAGAGAGGGCCTGGAGCCTGACTTCCCTGAATCCGTCACCAGGTACAGAGAAGGGGTGTGTCTCACCTGTTCCTTTGCCTGTGGGGAGCCATCCAGTGTGTGCGGTTACTGGACATGGGCATCTGTGGGGTTGGTTGGGATTGTGCAGACTTGACCTCTTGCCCCATAGTTTTCATCCCTGTCCTGCTGCGACTTCCATGTGGGTTATTGTGCAAATTCTACCCAGAGGAGCGCATTAGCATCGTTCCTTTGCTGGAGGCCAGATCGGCTGCTCCTGGTTTCTGTGAGGCCCTCTACTTCCACCCAGCGTCCAGCGATGCTGTAGTGCCACAGCCATCCTTGGAGTGAGACAAGACACCTAGTTTCAAGCTTTGGGGATATTGGCCCACTAGGATGTGCTGTTGCTCCCTGTGCCCAAGGGGCCCGCTTCATTCTAGAGTCTGCTGACCCCCAAACAACGTACTTCCGTTGGGAAGAGATGGCCAGGCCCGGCAGCAACAGTTTCATCTGGGGCAGTGGCCTGGCCATGGGCACCTAGCTGTTCCTCCTGCTGCTAAGGTTTAAGCCAGCTGCCGCGGGTGACAGCTTTCCTCCCAACAAGCAGGCCCCAAGGGTGCAGGTGCTGTAGGAAGCGGTGTGGACAGAATGGCGCCCCTCCTGTCCAGCGGACAGATTGGAGGGGACTGGGTGAGGCACCCCTGACGGTGGCAGGGTCAGTGCTACCGGGATGACATCACCGCTGACCAGCAGAGAGCTCAGCAGCTTGCAGGGTTGTCTCATCCCTGAAAGGCAGAGCTGCTGTTTTTCTAGAATAGGTTTTGTTTCCCTTTGGTCACAGAGTTATCCCTTGGCCGCCTGTAATTGTATACATGACACTGTTCGCTAAAACGTGCACTTGCACGTTTACGTCTTAGCTGTGCTCAAACCTGAGTTTCTCTTTCACTGCCATTCCAGCAGGGCTGACCCGAGTCCAGCACCGCCGATGTGGTTGCCACTCGCAGTGGGACAGAAGTGCATGCAGGTTCCCGGGGCGGCTGCTGGGTAGAACTTTGGGCATGTTTGGAACATTTTTCCTCAAAGTACAACGGAGGCTTCAATATGTGTCACAGGACACCAGCAGGTAAGCTGTGGGCAACTGGCCGTTGAGTTCTCCCAGTCATAGAACATTTTATCCATAATTTACTTATTCCTGTTTGTATAGTCTTTAAAGAGTAGGTAAAGGATAATGAAGGTTGGCTTGTAAGAGAAGCAGCTAATTTTATAAAATGCCATCTTCGTGGTTAAGGAAGGCAATTACCTTTTTTAATGTATCACATTAATTTCCTACTACTGCTCTTGGGTAATAGGTGACTTTAGTCACGTGTCTTGGAAATGTCCCAGCAATAATCTCTTTCTCCCTGAATGCGGGAGAACATAACATCAACTAGTCCAGTCGGGGAAGTTTTAGTCTTTCGTGGACGTCTCATTTTGAAGCTTATGATTTGGAGTCATGTCGTTGATGTTGTTGAAGTGAGTGTGTATTTGAACCCCAGCTCTCAGTTTGATACTCAGAGAGAAATATCTGCTTTACAAACCACACACAAGATAATCACCTACTGATCATGTTTCCTAGTCAAGGCTACGGAATTCTTATTAAAATATGTACAATTACCTATTCAACTTCATAGAACAACTCACCCCCTAAATTACTCGTAAAAATAAAATGAGGCCTAGGCAATGAAGACTGTCTCACAGGCAAGTGTGTGCACTGAGAAGAGGTGAGCTCGATTCAGACCGTGCTCTTTGACCTCCTCTTTCCTGATTAGGACGTTTCCACTAACTGATGCTCATACAACCTCTGTAATGGAATTAATATACATCATTTGATACTAACCACACAGAGGCCAATATTAGACATCCATCGTAAGGGACCCACCGTTTAAGAAAGGAATGAAAAAGGGAGACCCCATGTAAGGAAAACTGTCCTAATGGACTTCTGAGTCCATCAGACATAAGAGCCTCTCAGACATGTGCCACACTGCAGGGACCCAAGGACGATAGGAAGCCGGCCTGTTAAAAACACATTCAATCTTGGCTCCTCAACAGTCAAACGTAAGTCACTTCCTATCACGGAACAGGGGTATAGAAAAGGTAAGACGTGTCTTGTTAACAGAAGCATAAAACAATCAGGTACAGTTCACAAGTAAATACTAAAGAGAACCACGGCCTTGACCTGCACAGAAGTGACCGCCAGGGAACTGGAACCCCATGGCCTTAGAAAAACTTACAGTATCAACAGTAGGACCTGCAAACTCCACTACTAAAGAACCTGGGAGCCAAAGTTCCCACTCTAATCCCTCCCCTCCCCACATGAAGACAACCCATTCACCCCTCAAGGCAGAGGCTGGAAGAATTGAGAGAAGCAGGCTGGGAAAAGCTTAGATTGCCATCAACAAAGAATTAAGGGAAATTCTGGTGAGGGCTCAGAAGAAGAACAAATGCAGTTCCCTAAGTCTGCAACTTCTTAGAGATTACTTAAGGGGTTGTGATCAGAATGTTGGCAGAAATGTACACAGGATGGGCCATTCTGATGAGGTCTTAGAACTGGGGAACAAGGTCTTGGAAACTGGGAAAAAAAGACCGTCATTGTTATGTAGTTGTAAAGATGTGGGGCAGGGTTGTGTCCATGTCCTAGAACTTGTGGGAGGCACAGTTCATTTATTTTCTTTAATTTATGTTTTTCGTTTTACAAGTATACCAGTTTTACATTATCGATACTTAGTAAATGTCAAGTCCAAAATTTCAATATTCAGAAGTACGAGGTTTGAACATCTTCTAAAAGTCTCTGCTTCAGAATGCAGTGACATTTCCAAAATAAGATTAAATCCTCCGATCTCAAAGATGAATACCTTCACTAAGACTGCAAAGGACTTTTTATTTTTCCATGATGACAACGAATACAATGCTGTGTCTTTAGAAGACATTATTAACTTGCAAGTGTCCCTAGGCTCTTCCGTTGCCTATACAAAGACTTGAAAACAGCCAAAAAACATTTTTTATTGAGGTTTAATCTAACAAGCATATCTCAAGACTGCAATATTTATCTGATGGCCATGGCTTAAAGATATACAAGTTGTACTAAGTTCTTAATGAATGCTTATTAAGTTTTATTGAAGTTGACAGCATCAGTTCACCATTTCATGGAGCAGTAAGTACATGGCCGCGTTTGGTGAGTTTGAGGCCACCTGCACCAGAAGCAAATCTGTCCAGAGACTAGTGACATCACTGTTAATCTCACATGGCAAGAGCCAAGCAAGACACTCCCAATGTTTGCCACCCCGCTATCCTTCATACAGGGAACTGAGCTTGGAAAACTTCCATGGTATCACTGGAAAATACCACAGGGAAGGCACAATTTAAGAGCAAGGAACTAGAATATCTGACGCAGTAAGTTTCAGAGCGAATATGCCAGTCTCTGCCTTTTCTATTTGGAGTGCGTTGAGGCAAGGCATTCAGTGTGAATGAATTTACTGTACCGGGTGATAATCCTCAAGAGAGAGCTCCTTTGCTGTCAGACAAGAAGGGACCAACTTAGGGGTCCCAAGATAGCTTATTCCCGGTTGCAGCTTGTAAGCAGAAGCTCAGTTTAACATCTAATAATCCACTGGAGAGGGAAAGAAGTGATGACTCTGATGAGGATCCTTTAAGCCCTGAAAGGCAGGAAAAGTTAGATGAAGAGGCAACTAAGTATCATCAAGAAAAATGGCCGCAGCCCCATTCGTGGGAGCCGACGTGTGACGCGGACGACTGGTGTTAGAGGAAAATGGGGTCCTCGGGGCCGCTCCTGTGGCTCTCACTCGCGAGAGTGCAGCGCTGGGAGCGCAGCGGCGCTGGGAGCGCTGAGGCCGCGGGTTCGGATCCTATATAGGGACGGCCGGTGCACTCACTGGCTGAGCGCGGGGCGGGTGGCAGCAAGGTGAGGGCTGCGATCCCTTTACCGGTCACAAAAAAAAAAAAAGAAAAGAAAAAAGAAAGAAATGGCGTCCTTGTGCCAAAAGTTGATATGAGATGGAGGTTATGAGTCAAACGTAATTTAGGGCGTAAGTTGTTCTATGAGGGTGAATAGGTAATTGTACATATTTTAATAAGAATTCCGTAGCCTTGACTATGAAACATAATCAGCAGGTGATTATCTTGTGTGTGATTTGTAAAGTAGATATTTCTCTCAGAGTATCAAACTTAGTGCTGCGGGTATTTTTTTTTTTTTTCTCCATGTGCTAATGAAGACATTTAAGTGGTATTTAACATACGTTTATGAAAAAAACAAATGTTTTTCCAAAGTGAAGGTAGCTTTAGTGTGTTTCGTTTGTCAAGATAAAAATTTATGCTATATGTAAAAACAAAGCAAAAACACCAGATTTTCTCCTAAAAACCTCAAGAGTCAAATGGTTTCATTTCTAATTGTTGGCTCAGCTCTTGAGCTCAGTAACTCATTTGAGAAACAAAAATATAGACTAAGATTGACCTGTTTAATTAGATGGTCTCAAATTTTCTCGCATCCACTTGGTATTTTAAACAGACTTCTAAATTCTCTTTTAGTCTCATTTACGTAATTTTTTCACAAACTTTTATGGTAGAGTTTTATGCTACTTTCTTCAAAGGAAGAAAATCTCTCCATCCTCTTGCAAAGGCTTGCATACTTTGCTTTACAATGTCAATTTGTTGTTATCTTGCTTCCTTTAAGGCAGGGTGAGGCCTCACCTGTAAGTCTTTTTGAAGAAAAACGCAATCTAAACCTGACTGTCCTTTTTCCTAGTGAGCTTGATTTACATCTTAAACAAAACTTATAAGATCCTTGTTTGTTCTTGTTGTTTATGTCTGCATAGGTGCCTGCGTCAGCTGTATGTTATGCCTATATGTTCATGTCTGTTTGTGTAATTGTTTTATGTGCAAGGTACCTAATTGGCTTATAATTACTGCGCGCTCATTTAATAATGAAGTCTATTTTTCAAGTTCACGTGCCTTAAATTTTCTAATGTTTTGATAAATATATTTTCAAAGTTTGATTCCAACCTTTTACCTAAAATTGTCTCTAGGTCAAAGTGTCTCCTTGTTATCTCAGCTCTGCCTCCTGGCCATGCTGGGAGAAACAATATCTTTTAGACATACATAGTGGATACTGCCCTCTGCCTCTCTGGATTCCACGGGGCTCCAAACGCCACTTGGAAACCCGGGACCCAAAATGGCTAGTGAAAAGAAACTTACGCCAAATATCGCATAAGTCTTAGTTAGCATTAACTGATAAGGGTATAAATCTAATGCACCAAGTTTGGGGCTGAGAAACGGTAAATATGTATTTCCTAAATTCAGCTAAAACTCAAACTGAGCTTTGTATAGTTTGCTCTAATGGATGGATGCTTATTTACTAACCTAAAGGTATAAAAATATTCTTATCAACAGACATTGTTGCCAGGGTTTACTAATCAAACAGGACTACATTTGTCTTTGATAGAGGCTTTTAAATTGTAAACCCCACCAAAACCAAAAATATAACTAAATCTCTCTCTCTCTCTCTCTCTCTCTCTCTCTCTCTCTATTTATATATATATATATATATATATATATATATATATATATATATATATATATATATATATATATATATATATATATATATATATATATATATATATATATATATGGTTGAAGAGGCTAAAAAGAAAGAAAAATAATTTTTATGTAAAAAAGTATCTGGTACAGTGTATTTTGTCCTACAGTAAAATGACTGGCTATTTAAAAAGCAGAAAGTATAGGACAAAAACAGAATGTCTGAGTAAGTCTTGATAATGGTTTAGGTAGTAAGTTTGTTAAAAGGGTTTTACAGCAAAAGAGAGAGAGAGAGACAGAGAGAGAGAGACACACGAGTGCTCTTACTACAAAATTGTAAAAGGTTTTTCTTTGTCTTTTAGATAACTGGCCTGGGGATCTTATTTCATGTTTTATCATGTGCTCTTTGCCTTTAAAACCCTTTGTCAGTTTGGTTTTATTTTTTGTAGTAATTTATGATTTTATTCAATTAAATGTTTTAAGCCTTTTGTTATTTAACACAGCTTTCCAACATTAAATTCTGAAACTTTAAAATAAGTTTGGGAAATTCCGAGGGCCCTGGAGTTTCTCAAAGGATATCTAAAAGATGTATCAAAACTAATTGGCTTGTTTAATGAGGTTTGACTATGTGGGAAAGCATTATTAATACTGAAGGTGTTATGGATATGTGTTCCAACATTTTGTAAGGTTTTTAAATATCTGTTTTAATATAAATGTTACCAGTCATAATTTTGGTTTAATTATCATTTTAAAAGGTTATGTTTTTAAATATTTTATGAACAAACTTGAATAGGTACAGTTTCCTGACAAACTTTCAGTTTATAGCTTTAAACTGAAGTTCCAAAATTTTAATAAAAAATCTAATGGGCTTGTGAAATTGTTCACAAAGGTCAGAACAACAAAAGTTAATTGATCAGTTAATTTAAAATGTTATAGGTTTGCAATATCCTTATTTGAAAACAAACCCTAACTCTCTCTCTCTCTCTCTCTCTCTCTCTCTCTCTCTCTCTCTCTCTCTCTCTCTCTCTCTCTCTCTCTCCTTTGTTCCATTTGGCTTCCTGGGACCAGGAAAAAATTAAAATAACTAACCATTCTCGCCTCTTCGGTAGAGATCCTAATATTTATGAGAAGCCTCATTTTCCACAACCTTTTCATTTTTCAGCTTTCACTGAGAAAATGCCTTTATGTTTCTCTTCTCCTAATGTTCCTCCTATTAAACATTGTGTTTCTACGGGTTATAAAACATTGTTAACCGATTCTCCTAGGATTACAGACTCTTGATCTAGTGCTGGCAAGCCAACTGCTCGGTCGCCAGCCATTAGTCGAGATCCTTGGGCTTTATCTTGTGTTTCTTTAGCAAATTTTAACACTAGGCCATCAATTTCTCTGCCTTCTTCTATTCCAACGTGTTTACAGAAAGAAGCTCATGCATGGGACGGACTCTCTTCTCGAGCAGGTTTCCCCAATGGGTCTAATTGTGGTTTTAAAAATAAAACTGTTGTATTTTATTAGAACAATTCTACTTCAAAGGTATGTGATTTGTCTATTTCTAGCCCTGGTTAGGATTATAGAAATTATTTAAATAATAATACTGCAAAATTTAATTGGAACGATAATATTTTGCCCAAGCCAGATCCTATTCATTATTGGTATACTCCTGGATGGGCTACACCTATTTGGATAAATAATAACACCGGAGCAACTCCACAAACGCAATTATACCGTTTGTTTGCTGCTCTAAATGGAACCAAATTTCATAGACCACAAAATAATAGAACTTATTACATACAAGCTTGTGTACATGCCCCTTACGCTATGTTGGTCTACAATAATTCAAACCAATTAAATACAACTTATTCAGGAGCTATAACCCATGTTGATTGTGTTAATTGTTCCATTACTGATTGTTTAGATCCCTTTTCCCCTCAACAACATTATTTTCTGTTAAGACGACCTTCTTCTGTTTTCCTTCCTGTAAATGTTTCACAATCCTGGTATGCTGATCCAGGATTCGCCGCTTTGCAAAAGTTACCATACGCTCTGTCTCGTCCTAAACGTTTTATTGCAGCTTTAATTTTAGGAATTTCTGCTTTCGTTGCTATCATAGGGCCTGTCGCCGCTTCTACTGCTGCTTTGGCACAGCAAGTTCATACGGCTGAACATATTAATAATTTCTCTTTAAATGTTTCCACAGTTCTCTTTCAACAAGAAAAGATAGACAGACCATTAGCAGATAGGATTCATGTATTAGAAGAAGCAGTTTTCTTTTTAGGACAAGAGATACAAAACATTATGGTTCAACTTACAACTGCTTGTCACCATAATTATAAACGGATCTGTGTTACCCCCCTTCCTTATAACGATTCTCAAGCTTCATGGCAACAGACTCAGATGCATAGAAAAGGAATTTGGAATCATTCTACCCTAGGAGGAGATTTCACAAATTTACATCAAAAAACATCCGACCTTTCTCATGCCCATTGACAGTCGATAGTCCCCAAAGATGTGGCCAACGGGATATGCCAGTCCCTTCATTCTGCTTTGATGAGTACTCCCTTTTGGTCTTTGATACATTCAGCTGGCGTGTTCATAGTCAGAATTATTATTGTTGATCAACATAGTGAAAATGTCCATACTACCCAAAGTGATATACAAATTCAATGCAATCCCCATCAAAATTCCAAAGACATTTTTCTCAGAAATGGAAAAAACTATTCAGACATTTATATGGAACAATAAAAGACCACGAATAGCCAAAGCAATGCTCAGCAAAAAAAATAAAGCTGGAGGCATAACACTACCTGACTTTAAGCTATACTACAAAGCTATAATAACCAAAACAGTATGGTACTGGCATAAAAACAGACACACTGACCAATGGAATAGAATAGAGAATCCAGAAATCAACCCACACACTTACTGCCATCTGATCTTTGACAAAAGCACCAAACCTATTCACTGGGGAAGGGACTGCCTCTTCAGCAAGTGGTGCTGGGATAACTGGATATCGATATGCAGGAGAATGAAACTAGATCCATACCTCTCACCGTATACTAAAATCAACTCAAAATGGATTAAGGATTTAAATATACACCCTGAAACAATAAAACTTCTTAAAGAAAACATAGGGGAAACACTTCAGGAAATAGGACTGGGCACAGACTTCATGAATACGACCCCAAAAGCACGGGCAACCAAAGGAAAAATAAACAAATGGGATTATATCAAACTAAAAAGCTTCTGCACAGCAAAAGAAACAATTAAAAGAGTTAAAAGGCAACCAACAGAGTGGGAGAAAATATTTGCAAAATATACATCTGACAAAGGATTAATATCCAGAATATATAAGGAACTCAAACAACTTTACAAGAAGAAAACAAGCAACCCAATTAAAAAATGGGCAAAAGAGCTAAGTAGGCATTTCTCTAAGGAAGATATCCAAATGGCCAACAGACATATGAAAAAATGCTCAACATCACTCAGCATCTGGGAAATGCAAATCAAAACCACATTGAGATACCATCTAACCCCAGTTAGGATGGCTAAAATCCAAAAGACTATGAACGATAAATGCTGGCGAGGCTGCGGAGAAAAAGGAACTCTCATACATTGTTGGTGGGACTGCAAAATGGTGCAGCCTCTATGGAAAATGGTATGGAGGTTCCTTAAACAATTGCAAATAGATCTACCATACGACCCAGCCATCCCACTGTTGGGAATATACCCAGAGGAATGGAAATCATCAAGTCGAAGGTATACCTGTTCCCCAATGTTCATCACAGCACTCTTTACGATAGCCAAGAGTTGGAACCAGCCCAAATGCCCATCATCAGATGAGTGGATACGGAAAATGTGGTACATCTACACAATGGAATACTACTCAGCTATAAAAACGAATGAAATACTGCCATTTGCAACAACATGGATGGACCTTGAGAGAATTATATTAAGTGAAACAAGTCAGGCACAGAAAGAGAAATACCACATGTTCTCACTTATTGGAGGGAGCTAAAAATTAATATATAAATTCACACACACACATACACACATACACACACAAACCGGGGGGCGGGGAGGAAGAAGATATAACAACCACAATTATTTGAAGTTGATACAACAAACAAACAGAAAGGACATTGTTGGGGGGAGGGGGGGGAGGGAGAAGGGAGGGAGGTTTTGGTGATGGGGAGCATTAATCAGCTACAATGTATATCGACAAAATAAAATTAAAAAAAAAAAAAAAAAAAAAAAGAATTATTATTGTTGTTGTTTGTTTTTCCAGTCCACATCAGATACCTCGGATCCGCAATAAAGACAACACGATGAGAACTCCTCGTCTTGAAATTCCGAAGTAAAAAAGGGGGAGCTGGCGTGGTCCACGCCGTGGCAGGATCCTAAAGGAGTCAGCTTGGGCTGCCCTCTCCAAGTTGGCAAGGCCGCTGGAGGGAGAGCTGCTGACCAGGCCGCAGCTACGAGCCCTTGCTACAACCCATCAGGGTTCCTGCCTCGGCTTGGTGGCTTTTGCCTTCTCTGTCGATATTTTGGTTAGCGTGGCAGTTCTCTGAATTCCCAAAAGATTATAAAAATAACACAAATAATTATACGGTCATTGAACTAAACATTCCCACAGAGGATCCGCGTCAGTTGGACAATTCAAAATTATCCCCTTATGGTAAATTGACCACAGCAACGTATGTTCCAAAAGCACCGCTCATGACTAAATATGAGCCGCAGCCTAATGTAAGTTGGCAAACATCATTTACTGGAGGTTATATTCATGGCAAGAGAACGGTTGGCATTCATGAGAAATTACATGATTGGGACAAATTAAGGATATGGGAACGAAACTGTAGAACCCCCTTTACTTGGTGGTATCCAGTTTTAAGTAAATCATTAAGAATTAGATATTGGGATAAAAGTAGAAGCTGTAAAATTATTAAACCAGCAAAATGAGACGTAAGAGGCAAATGTAACTGGTTTTGTGAGGGACGGTGCTGTGCACAAGGACACTTTAACATTTAGATCAAGATTATAGGGCCACAGCCAATGCATAACCTCAAGATGTGCATGATAATGCTGCTCGAATATCCCCTGTTCCTTTTTCCATATCAACAGTAGGTTCATTCCATTAGAACATAAGATCATTACACCCCCATTAGAATTTAAATGTTAGCATTGTTCCTTTTAGCAAATTTGTACTTAACATTTAGCAATAGACATAGGTCATATGATAGTACTGTCTATCACTTTGTAAATGCAATAGTCCCACCCCATTAATAGGGTAGATATTAACCACAGCTTGCCAACCGGAAGAGGTCACAGGTTAACTTCAGGACAATGAGAAGATGGTCCCAATCTGATAGATAACCTGATACCAAAAGGAGGAAGCACGAGCTAATCACCTGAGACGTGCTACCGAAGGGAAAAAAACTGGCTTCCCCTGTCCTTTTTAAATTCTTAATTCAAGCTTGCAGATGGAATAAAAATGATACCCAAAAACCCCCTGCAGAGAAAAATCTAAATAAAAGGCATTGTCTCAGGCTCTCCTGTGCTCCAGCTGCAACACGCTAACAGCCCACGCTCTCCGAACCCTGGGCCGCCGCTCTGCACAGGACTGGGAACAAGGGCCGCTCCCATGCTCTGGCCACGCCCCTCGCGCGATCTGGTCACGTGACCCTCGAGCCCATTCACGCACTGTTCACGTGACCTTCAGCCCCGCCCACGCCCTGATCACGTGACCATCAGGCCCTGATCACGTGGGTGCCAGGCCCAGCTCACGCCCTGGTCACGTGGCCGTCAGGCCCCAATCACGTGGGTGTCAGGCCACGCCCACGCCCTGGTTACGTGGGTGCCAGGCCCCGCCCGAGCCCTGGTCACGTGACCGTCAGGCCCCGATCACGTGGGTATCAGGCCCCCGCCCACGCCCTGTTCACGTGACCGTCGGTCTGCGATCACGTGACCGTCAGGCCCCCCGCCCAAGCCCTGGTCAGGTGACTGTCACGCAATTCTCAGGTGAGCGTCAAGCACTTCCCACCCCGGGTCGGGGTTCGCAGAGCCCGGTCTTAGGTGCTGGTGCCGGTACCGCGGCGCCATCGGCTCCCGTTCACGGCCCCCGTGCAGAGCGCCGCGCCCGAGCACGTTACAGTGGCAGGTCAAAGCGCCGGTACTGCAGCGCGGGTGCCGCTCCATCAGCGGCTTCTGCTCCCAGCTCTACGGGGTGCCTATGTGCTGTCAGCTGAGGCCCTGCCTGCTTCTGCCCACTCCCGAGCAGGCCGCAGCCCCGTTCGTGGGAGCCGACGTGTGACACTGACGACTGGTGTTAGAGGAAAATGGCGTCCTCGGGCCGCTCCTGTGGCTCACTCAGGAGAGTGCAGCGCTGGGAGCGCTGCGGCGCTGGGAGCGTCGAGGCCGCGGGTTCGGATCCTATATAGGGATGGCCGGTGCACTCACTGGCTGAGCGCGGAGAGGGTGACAGCAAGGTGAGGGCTGCGATCCCTTTACCGGTCACACACACAAAAAAAAAAAAAAGGAAAGGAAAGAAATGGTGTCCTTGTGCCAAAAGTTGATATCAGATGTAGGTTATGAGTCAAAGGTAACTTAGGGCGTTAGTTGTTCTATGAAGGTGAATAGGTAATTATGCATATTTTAATAAGAATTCCATAGCCTTGACTATGAAACATAAGCAGTAGGTGTGTGTGACTCCACTGGTGTCTTTCCTTGTGTCAAAGCAGTCAAGTGTCTGGTGGGCTGCCTGCATGAGAGCTGTGCTACTGTGGTGGTCTTAAGCTGCTTTTGCAGCAGCCGTGGCTGTGGTGGTGGCTGTGGTGGCCTGTAGAGGATTCATAAAACAAATGTCCCTCACAGTGTCTGATTTTCCAAAGCCTTGCAGTTTCAAATATTGACCTTGCAAAGGACAGGAAATTTCCCCCAGGGCATCGAGTCTCTGTTGCAGGAAAAGAATCATAACACAGCAAGGCTGCTGGTTCTAAGACAGACAAGTGACCAATTGATAGGCAACGTTACTAAAAAGCTGCTAGAGGGAAAAGGAATTTCGGGTAAATCAAGGCTTTGTTAGTGGATCACTTAATTGCCTAACAGAGTGTCATCTGACTTGTTTTGACTGAATGTTACCAGCTTCTATTGCAAAACTTGTAAAACTGAACTTAGCAAAACCCCACCTATGTCTCTTCCTGTAACTTCTTGGTCTGGAGAATAAATGCAGGAAGAGAAGCCCGGGGCTTCTCACTGCTCAAAAGAGATGGGCTTTGAGGAATCTTTGGCGGCTCCATCACCCAGGGGAATAGGGGGGACAGATCTGTGGGAGGCAAAGCAACAGTGGCCCACCCACGTGGAAGTGGTGTTTTGGTGTGCTTCATGACTGCTTCCAGGCAGGAGATGCTGCCCTCGGTTCATGCCAAGGACTCCAGGCATGGCCTGCTTCAGGGTAGAGGAGGCTGCCCTTGGCTCCTGCCAAGATTGTCCTGTTTTGGTACTCTGTGGAATTTGGGGAGAATTCAGGCCTGGCTGGAAATCACAGGTTCTTGTCTCTGGCCTGTCCTGGGGCTCAGATTGATGTTCCATTTATGACAAGCAAAGTGTACCTAGCAGTGTTTGGAGAGCTTTCTTGAGTATTTTCAAATACTTATGTAACTTTTGAATCATAGAACTGACGAAGAAGCGTTTGCTGCTGCACCCAGGAGGAGAATGGCAGCACCAAGCGTGCCCTGGGCTTGGCAGAGGATAAAGAAACATCATTTGTGCTCTTCTTGCATCCTGTGTCACTGCTCTCATACCTCAGCAAGGATCCCTCTGTGTCAGGGATCTTCTTGTCGCTCAAAAAGTTGGAATCCTGAATAAGAGGAAGGAGTGCTAAGGGTTTGCTGGATGTGCAAGGGTAGCCAGACTGCTGCTGAGCAAATGTGGTGTGCAGACTCAGGGTGGATGACCCAAAGAAGAGATAGGATCATGACCTTTCTTTTTCAGTGAAATGAAGTGGACGTGTACTTTCTGGCCTTCTTAATGCTTGGGGTTTTACTGACTATCCAGGGAAGTGTTAAAAGCTCTTCTCTGCAGAAGAGACAAGCTCCAGGAAAAAAAAAAAAAAAAGAAGAAGGCACAGTGAAGAAGGCGGTGGTGGCTTTTTCTAGGAGCAAATCCCTCAGGAAGGAGACAACTTGTGACAGCAGCATGCTGTCCTGAGCAAGCGACCACAATTACAGCACAGTGCAGCTGGAAAAGACTTCCAGTGGCTCGCCGTCACTGTTGTGCAAACGTATGTATCACCTGGGGGCTGGCCTCCTGGACCCCTCCCACTCTTTCCAGATAGCCGCTTCCTGAGCCTGTCCAGGACTGGGGGTTGCAGTTGTGTTTTAATTCTTATCATCAACACTGGCTGCACCATCAGTGCTAGAAGCTAATGCCCATGATGCCTCCTGACACTGTTCTATCTCTAGCCGGTTGGGACTTCCAGTCAGTGTTTTCCGAAAAGCTGTACAAACCTCATTACTAAATGCTTCACCTTGATGATTAAGTTTTTTAATCTGTTTTTATTATCAGGCTCTTATAAGTATTTGCATTGTCTTCAGCGGAATCTGAGTATAGAGACTGTCCAGCATTTAAAATTCCTCATTTTCCAGACCTCAGTTAGTCTTTGTACAGCCCCGTATAAAACTTTAGTTTTCACACACGATCTGCTATCAACACATAACGTCAGCCCTTTTGTTCCTATGTTGTGGGAACCTCTGCAAATTAGTGTTGCATCTGATGTTCAACTAAGGTGTGCTTCTCAGGAGTTAAATTTCTCTCGGACTGGACAGGTGGGAGTTTTTTATGTCCTACCCCTATACCGCACACCCACATAACACGCATTTGAGTTTTGAAGGGCATGTACAGCTGCTCTGTAGATCCCGCAGTGAGCGAGGGGTGTGCTTGCACGCGTGGAACCGCAGGGTGTGCTCACTAGAGGAAAGTGAATAGAATTCTAAGCGCGACTGACTTCCTGCCTCATCTCTTGAGCGGTTATTAAAGATCAGACTGTTAGAGGTCATACCCTGGCCTCCATTTCAAATTAATCAAATGAAGGTATTTCAAACAGGTCCGTAAATTCTCAGATTAGATCATGCAGCTTTAGATCTTGTATCTCAGACTAATGCGGCACAGTTAGATTTTAGAAATTTGAATTAGACCCATCAGGTACATTTTATCTATTATAAAACTATGCTCAAATCAGTTCTTATTTATGCTGCTCATAGTACATTTTTTGCCTTTAAAATTAAGCAGCAAAAAGGTTAAGTAGCCCTCGATTTTCAGGATTATAAATGTGTTCTGTGTTTTCCTTTTTGTTGGCCTTTAAACACATCACTTGGCAGGGGGGTACTTGTGCAGGTAGGTGCTAGGTCAAGTGTGGTACACACACACACACACACACACACACACACACACACACACACACTCCTTTTGGTTATGTAAACAGCCCAAGACCTAAGAAATGGAGTCCCAAGTAAACTGAGTTAACCAATTACTGTTATACTGAATCTCCATACACCTTAGCTTGTTTGAGCTGAGAATTTCTTGCTAGCAAATAGCATGTCTCATGTGTTCATCAAATTACAGCACCTCCACGAAACAGCACTTTGACAGAGCTGATAAGCAGATGTAAACATAAGCATCACCTATCTGAAGGGGTTGGGAGCAGTCTCTCTTTAGTACTCTGCTAAAATGATTGAAGTTGATTATAGGCACTTAACAGTAAAGGAAAGAAAACCCGGGAAGGTATAAATAAGCACATCAGAGATAATTCGGTGGATTCGTTTTGGTTCAGTTGGTTTTCCTCTGTGTCGACCAGTATTGGAGAGCTGACCCTGAGACTCCAAGTGTGCGGGTTGAGGAGACTGTGCATTGGAGAAAGGAAAAGATGGGGAAATAATTTGCCCTAATCTCAATCTTATCATCTCCTACCTCACTCAACTTTTGAGGACGGACAGGGATATATGGAAGCAGAGAAGATAAGATTAGCCGAAGGCTAATTTCTCTACTCATGGGTTTTCTCCTTTGGCCTTTCGCACTTCTTCCATCAGCTCTTCACTGACACTGATACGGCCAATTAAACTTCCCAGCACTTCTCTACATCTCAAAATTGAAATTGATGGATATCCGAAATTTACAAGGGACATACATTTGAGCTACTTGCTTCTGATCACCTTCTGTTTCCCCAGAAATGTCATCTTTCGCAAAGAGGGTTGGGAGGAGAGAAGGGTCATGGGTAAAATGATCCAAATTCAATGTGCCTCTTCCGTTCTGCCCCCATCAAACATCTCTTCGACTTTGTGGTAGCAGGGCACATCGTCTGGGTCTTGACGAGTACAGTGGGAGGGGGCAGCGTGAACACAGATTCATTGTAACTCTGCACGCCATGAAGACCCTTCCTTTGCCTCCCTGGCTGGCTGTGGAGATGTTTTCGGGTGGGGGAGGTCTTGAGGCTGATGTGGGGTCCACTTGCAGTCTGTGCGACTGTGTCCGTTGTCAGAAGTCCTGTGGCGTAGAGCCGAGCGTTGCTGCCGCTTGTGGAGTTCACCGGGACAACCTCCTCTGCACCCACGTGGCTGGTGCTGCCCTCTGGGTGTGGGCACAGTTCCAGCTGCTCGGTGAACTAGGCCTTGCTGTGCACGAAGCACTCTGCTGCTGCTTTAAGGAGGTGTGCTGCCTGTACAAAAGTATCCTTCGTGTTCTCAAGGTGATGCGATGAACATGGGATCGTTCGTCTGATTTTCAGTCAATTGTTTTTCTGGGATTTCTGTATAATTTCTTTCGTTTACAGACACAATTTGCATTTTAGTTCTCCCCAAGAGCATGATGTCTCCCTTGTGCTTTTATATCCGTTTGCTTCCATGTTGCCTCTCTTGGTTTCCACTGTTTACCCACCATTACTCAAGGCACGAAGTGGGCTGAAAAGGTTTTTCTAAAGTATCCCTGGTTTATGACAATTTTGAAATGGAAGTTTCTGGTGTTTCTAGTTACAGGCACACTTCCCGGTATTTCGGACTACCAAAGGCTTGTTAAGTAACTTAAAAAACACTTGGGATGTGAACAGATTTTAACTAGAAAACGGATTTCTACACTTTCGTTCTAGCTGTGGAAGTTGAAACGGAAAACCTTAATAACCTGCAGACCTAAACCCAGATAATTGCTTGTGCGGGTTCCCCATCTCAAAGCCTTGTCCTCCTGCTCCTATGTGTGTGTGCCACACAGGTGGCCAGGCACGGGGTGAAATGGATCCAGGGGAACAGGGGTCCTCAGAGATAAATCATGGCATGGGATCCAGAAGCACATTGCAGTGAAATCCTAAGGAGCAAATTTCCTGTAAGAGAACAAACATGTGCAAGAATACTAGAACCCAAGGACGTTTTGTAGAAATTGAAAGTTGGTGGTGGAGGGCGTGTCTGTATTTTAAAAGTTGCAGAAACCGTTTTTTTTTTTTTTTTCCCGTCTGTCCCAGGGTCGTCAGTGACAAATAGATGAGGCTGGGAGTGACCAGACATTGTACATCGAAACCAACATTCTCCTCCCAATTTGAAGAAATATCAAAATTTGTACTGATAAAGGATTTAGCCTGACAGCTGGTTTTTAATGTTATCCACATAGCTGGAATTTTCTGGAATGTCAATAATGGCATTCTTTTTGTGTTTTAAAGTGTCTTACTTTTTAAATTATTTTTATTAGCATATTCATTATTACAAATCATGATTTTTCTTTATGCCCTTTGCCTGACCCATCACGCCCCCAACTCCCTCCCTCCGTCCATCCCCTCATCTCTAGTAACCATTGGTTTCTTCTGTCCTTCTGAAAGTTCAAGGAACTGTTGTAGTCCTTTGCTTCCTTCCTTCCTTCCTTCCTTCCTTCCTTCCTTCCTTCCTTCCTTCCTTCCTTCCTTCCTTCCTTTCTACCTAGTTATAAGTGAGAGCATGTGATATTTATCTTCCCTTGTCTGGCTTATTTCACACAACATAATTTTCTCCAGACTCATCCAGGTTGTTACCGATGGCAGAATTTCATTCTTTTTCTTTATCACTGAGTATTATTCCATGGTGTACGTGTATCACATTTTTTTTATCCAGTCATCTGTCGAAGGGCACTGAGGTTGGTTCTATATTTTGGCTATTGTAAGTAAAGCTGCAGTGAACATGGGAGTGCAGGTGTCCCTTCCATATGATTTCCATTTCTTTGGATATATACCCAGTAGTGGAACTGCTGGATCATATGGTAGTACTATCTGTATTGGAGGAAACTTCTTTACTGTTTTCCATAGTGGCTGTGCTAATTTACAGTCCCACCAACATTGGAGAAGAGTTCTCCTTTCCTCATATCCTCAGTAGCATTTCTTATTAATGGTCTTTTTAACAATGGCCAGTCTATCTGGGTTGACATGATATCTCAATGTGGTTTTGATTTGCATTTCTCTGATGACTAGTGATGCTGAGCATTTTTTCGTGTACCGTTGGCCATTTGTATGTCTTGGAAAAATGTCTATTCATCTCGTTTGCCCAGTTTTAAATCGGATTACTTGTTTTCATACTGTACAGCTGTTTGAGTTCTTGGTATGTTCTGGATATTAAGCCCTTGGCAGACGTATAGTTTACACATATTTTCTCCCTTTTTTTAGGGTGCCTTTCTGCTCTGTTGATTGTTTCCTTTGCTGTGTGGAAGCTTCTTAGTTTGACATTAGCTCATTTGTTTAGTTTTTATATTGTTGCTTGTGGGTTTTCGGGTCTTATTCATAAAGCCTTTGCCCCCACCTACTTCCTGGAGTGTTTCCCCTCTGTTTTCCTTCAGTCATGTAATGGTTTGGGGTCTTATATTCTGGTCTTTAATCCATTTCGAGTCGATTTTGGCATATGGTGGGATGCTGGTCCAGTTTCATTCTTCTGCATGTGGATTGTCCAATTTTGCGGGCACCGTTTATTTCCTGAAGAGGCTGTCTTTTCCACAGCGTATGTTCTGGTTTGCTTTGTCAAAAATCGGTTGGCTGTAAGTAGGCAAATTGATTATTCCTGGGTTTTCTATCCTGTTCCATTGATCTGAGTGTCTGTTTCTATGCCATCACCATGCTGTTTTGAGCCTTGTCATAGAATTTGAAATTGGGTGGTGTTATGCCTCCAGCCTTTCTGTTTTTGGGGTGCTTTTAAGCTCAAAATTGCTTTGGCTATTCAGGATCTTTTCGTATTCCATATGAATGTTAGCACTGCTTTTTCTATTTCTGTGAAGAAAGTTGTTGCTATTTTGACGGAGATTGCGTTGAATTTGTAGACTGCTATGGGTAGAAAGGACATTTTCACGATGTTAATTCTTCCCGTACCAGAGCCTGGTATGTCATTCCACTATTTTGGGGTGCTCTTTAATTTCTCTCACTGGTGTTTGGTAGTTCTCATTGTAGAGATCTGCATTAACCTCCTTGGTTCAATTGGTTCCTAGGTATTTTATCTTGGGGGTGACTATTGTAAATGGGCTTGCTTTCTTGATTTCTTTTTCTGCCAGTTCATTATCGGAGTATAAAAATGCTCCTGATCTGTGGGTGTTGATTTTGTACCCCGCAAAATTATTAAAATTGTTAGTCAGCCGTAAGGGCGTTCTGGTAGCCTTTAGGTTTTCTATCTATAAGATCGCGTCATCTGCAAACAGGGACAACTTGACTTTGTCCTTCCCAATCTGAATGCCCTTTATTTCTTTGTCTTGCTTGATTGCTCTGGTTAGGGCTTTCAATACTATGTTGAATGAGTGTGGTGAGAGTGGGCAAAGCTAATGGTTTGTCTATTTTATTTATCTTCTCAAAAAACAACTTTGTGTTTCGCTGATCCTTTGTATCGTTTTGGGGGTCTCCATTTCATTGAACTCTGCCCTGATGTTAATTATTTCTTTCTCTCTAGTACTTTTATGATTGCATTGTTGTGGTGGTGGTGGTTCTTTGAGGTGTACAGTTCGGTCATTTACGTGAAGTTTCTCCATCCTTTTGATGTGAGCATTTATTGCAATATATTGCCTCGTCGCTGTTGCTTTTACAGTATCCCACAGGTTTTGGTAGGATGCATCTTTTTTCATTAGTTTCAAGAACGTTTTTGATTTCCTTTTTAATTTCTTCTTGGACCCATAGGTCATTCGGGAGCCTGTTGTTCAGTTTTCATGCACTGGAGTAGTTTCCAGAAATTCGCTTGTAATTGATTTCCAGTGCTAGTCAATTGTGGTCAGAAAAGATACTAGGAATGATGTCAGCTTTGAAAAATTTGCTGAAACCTGTTTTGTGACCTAACATGTGGTCTATCCTGGAGAATGTTCCATGTGCCGATGAGAAAAAATGTGTATTCTCTAGTTGTTGCATGAAATGTTCTGTAGATGTCTGCCAGGTCCAATTGGACCTGCACGAGCTACAGATAAATTGGTATAAAGGTGTAAACTATTTAATATTTGTTTGTCATACATGAACGCTAACGTAGTTATAGTCTTAGCTTTTGGGACTTAGAGAAGTAAACTTAGGAAATCAGTAAGGGTTTTTGCAGCTTTTATCTACTTCAGTGAAAGTTGAGGCAACTTTTACTTGATGCAACCCTGGAAGTGTTCAGTGAGAAGAACACACGGTTACTGGCTGCATATACTGCACCGTGCTTTGCACAGTGCCTTCAGCTCTGGGGATATGCGCATGTGACCGTCTGGGAGAAGGGGAGTGTGAATGGACGGCTTTCACACGCTTCTGTCTTGCTGGGGTATGTAGTCAACAGTTTAGGCACCAAAAAAGGATGTCGGTTTAAACTTAACCTTATTAAAGTGAACAGTGCTTGTTTCTGGCTTGGAAAATCTGGAAAAGCAGCAGCTCTGGCCTTGGCCCCAGACACATCACCACACAGCGAGGAGGTGACATACATTCCAGTTGAGGGCAATCCCCATCTCCCCTTGTGACGTGAAATTCACTTGGAAATGTTGAAGCATACTGAGGGGAGCAAAAGCAAAACATTTTCTTTTGCTACTGACACCTTGGTCTCTCACACCAAAAGAAATCTTGACAGCGAAGCAACAGTTGAGATGGGAAACTACATTGTGCACGTGCCTCACTGAGGTCGAAAATTAGAGCAGAATTTCCTCCCATGCTTTCTCCACTGTGTCGCTTCAGACCCTTAGCTTGCAGGTTCACAGAAGAGAAACAGTCCTTGCAGCTGTAGCTGATGGTGAGGATTCAGGACACGGTGGGAGTGAGAGAGGGCCTGGAGCCTGACTTCCCTGAATCCGTCACCAGGTACAGAGAAGGGGTGTGTTTCACCTGTTCCTTTGCCTGTGGGGAGCCATCCAGTGTGTGCGGTTACTGGACATGGGCATCTGTGGGGTTGGTTGGGATTGTGCAGACTTGACCTCTTGCCCCATAGTTTTCATCCCTGTCCTGCTGCGACTTCCATGTGGGTTATTGTGCAAATTCTACCCAGAGGAGCGCATTAGCATCATTCCTTTGCTGGAGGCCAGATTGTCTGTGCCTGGTTTCTGTGAGGCCCTCTACTGCCACCCAGCGTCCAGCGATGCTGTAGTGCCACAGCCATCCTTGGAGTGAGACAAGACACCTAGTTTCAAGCTTTGGGGAAATTAGCCCACTAGGATGTGCTGTTGCTCCCTGTGCCCAAGGGTCCCGCTTCATTCTAGAGTCTGCTGAACCCCCAAACAACTTATTTCCATTGGGAATAGATGGCCAGGCCCGGCAGCAACAGTTTCATCTGGGGCAGTGTCCTGGCCATGGGCAGCTGTTCCTGCTGCTGCTAAGGTTTAAGCCAGCTGCCGCGGGTGACAGCTTTCCTCCCAACAAGCAAGCCCCAAGGGTGCAGGTGTTGAAGTAAGCGGTGTGGACAGAATGGCGCCCCTCCTGTCCCGCGGACAGATGGGAGGGGACTGGGTGAGGCACCTCTGGCGGTGACAGGGTCAGTGCTACCGGGATGACATCACCGGTGACCAGCAGAGAGCTCAGCAGCTTGCAGGTTTGTCTCATCCCTGAAAGGCAGAGCTGCTGTTTTTCTAGAATAGGTTTTGTTTCCCTTTGGTCACAGAGTTATCCCCTGGCCGCCTGTTAATGTATACATGACACTGTTTACTAAAAAGTGCACTTGCACATTTACGTCTTAGCTGTGCTGAAACATGAGTTTCTCTTTCACTGCCATTCCAGCAGGGCTGACCCGAGTCCAGCACCGCCGATGTGGTTGCCACTCGCAGTGGGACAGAAGTGCATGCAGGTTCCCGGGGCGGCTGCTGGGTAGAACTTTGGGCATGTTTGGAACATTTTTCCTCAAAGTACAACGGAGGCTTCAATATGTGTCACAGGACACCAGCAGGTAAGCTGTGGGCAACTGGCCGTTGAGTTGTCCCAGTTATAGAACATTTTATCCATAATTTACTTATTCCTGTTTGTATACTCTTTAAAGAGTAGGTAAAGGATAATGAAGGTTGTCTTGTAAGAGAAGCAGCTAATTTTATAAAATGCCATCTTCGTGGTTAAGGAAGGCAAATACCTTTTTTAGTGTATTACATTAATTTCTTATTACTGCTCTTGGGTAATAGGTGACTTTAGTCACGTGTCTTGGAAATGTCCAGGGTTTTGAGGGGATGGAGGTGATGCTGGGAAAAGGACGCAAAACTGAAGACAGGAGAAATAAGTTCCAGAGATCTATTTTACAACTTGTTGACTAAAGTTAACAACATATTGCATACTTAAAAATTGCTAAGAGTAGAACTTAAATGTTCTCACCTCAGAAAAATGATAAATATGTGAGGTAATGAATATGGTAAGTAGCTCAATTTAGCTATTTCACAGAACATACATATTTGAAATCATCATTTTTTACATAATAAATACATACAAATTTTTTTGCCAAATAAATATATAATTTTGAATAAATTTACCAGGCAGGTTTGATAAACACTTAGCAATTCTTTAATACTTAATTTTTTAGAGCAGTTTTATATTTATAGATTAATTGTGCATAAAATATATTAAGTATTCATGTATTTTTTTATTTATCTCCCCAACACACAGTTTCTCCAATTAGTAACTTCTTGCATTAGTGAAGTACATTTGTTAAAATTAATGGGCCAATATTGATACAATATGTTAACCTATGTGCATGATTTCTATTAGGATTAACTCTTTGTGTTATATGGTTTCACGGGTTTTGACAAATGAAGAATATACAGAATAGTTTCACTTCCCCAAATCTTGTAGTACATTAGGAAATAATTTTCTAAAATAATTGAAATGAAAAACTTACTGTACAGACTAAACAATGGAAGAGACAGAATTTAAGAGAAAATTAATGAATTAGAATGTACTTTTAAGGGCCGATCCTGAGGCTCACTTGGGAGAGTGTGGTGCTGGGAGTGCTGAGGCCATGGGTTTGGATCCTATATTGGGATGGCCCGTGCGCTCACTGGCCGAGCATGGTGCATGCGACACCAAGCCAAAGGTTGCGATTCCCTTTCTGGTCACAACAAAAAAAAAAGAATGTGTTTTTAAGTATTTTACCCCCTTGGAATAAAGTATCTATGAACAGATAAAAAAAAAAAAGTTGACACATGGAGGAGTGAGACGCTTCAACAAACATGTACTTGCATTCCTGTATGCAGAAAATACAGTAAATTTGGAAGAGTCATATTTGAAGTAAAAATGTTAGCATTTTTGTAAAATTTTAGGAAGACATGATTTTACTTGGACAGAAAGACCAAGGTTCTAAAGATACATTAAAATAAATGCACAACAGCAAAGACCAGAAAATATCTCCCAAACAAAAAATTGAAAGAC
The DNA here is from genome assembly GCF_027409185.1 of Cynocephalus volans. NCBI lineage: Eukaryota > Metazoa > Chordata > Mammalia > Dermoptera > Cynocephalidae > Cynocephalus > Cynocephalus volans. The sequence goes on from NW_026902404.1 coordinate 325,435, forward strand.
AGATTACTTAAAATATGACAACAATATTTACTGAAGGTCAGAAAACAATACCACTATTAGAGGAGAAATGTCATGTACAAAACACTAACAGACATTTAATAGTTCTAACCACTATGGATACTTCATTGATTCTTTGGGAGAAAATGCCTTCTCCATTATTTTATTTTATTTATTTTTTATAGAGTGGTTTCATTTTAATTTTTGTTTGTTTTAGAATGTTGTTATGTATGCAGATGTTCATTAGTGGATTAATAGCTAATAACTAAACAAATGAAATCATTGAACAAGCTTTAATTAAGTAATGAGGATATAATAGATTATTTGAGGAAGTAGTTATGTGCACAACTGTATCCCATGTCCTCCTGATATGCATTAATACACTAGAAGACATATACGTACATTTTTAAAAATTTGTCTAGATTACCTACTATGAGTCATTACATTCATGGTTCTTGGTACTGATTCCTACAGAAACTGTATGGAAATGTATGGGTACATTTCCAGTTGTGACAATGACGAGTGTGTGTATGATGGGGCTGAAGGTTGATTGGGGGTAAGGGTGTGTGATTTGGCCTTAGTGAGCCAATGCTAAGTATGCTCAATATTTTGCAATGTTCAGGATAGATCTGCACAAATGAGGAATTACCCTGTCAATGGGCCAATAACACCCTCATTGCAGAGTCCATCTCATTGATACATCAATAGCATATCAACCAATATCATTCTTGCATTCACATATTTATTCACAAATATTTTATCTAATATTTTATTACAGGCATTTACCTATGCAATAAGAATATAAGGAAGAAAAAAATCCCTTTCTTCAGAGCCCCAAAATTCACAAGAGTAGACATAAAAGGGAACAAATTAATTTATATGCTAACATTTCTTTTCAGTGAAAATGATTTAGGCATGATTTTCCTCTTTCCAAAATCTTGCAGTGCTTTTGTCTGTGTATCAATGCAGGATAAATTATTCATACAGGAAAATATGGTCACTCAGGTATTTATATTCTTTTTTGCTTACATTCGCCAATCCTAAATTCTAGACTTTCAACTAACAAAATATCATACTCTGTTCAGAAGATGGATAAGTTTAGAAAACTTTTATCCTCTTAGTTTAGGCTCCCAAGGTTGAGTTGTCTTTCCAGGTTGGGAGACTCGGGGCATACCAAACCACTTCTTGGGTGATAGAGCACAATGTTGTAAAGGCAAGGCTATACACCAATGCTTTTACTTATCTGGGCAAAAGAGAAAGTTTTATCAGGCTTTAGGGTATTAATTCATGGCTATCATTTAGGGACACAATCCTATAGGAATATCAAATATTTTCTTACATGCAATAAATACCAACAAATATATTTTTTAACAATTGAATTGTTGTACACAGAATTCTAAGACAGTTCCAAGATTCTTCCCCCCTGGTTATATGTTCTGTATAATTTCTTCTCCTTGAGGCTGTTGGCTAAAAACGGATGCAATTTCATTCCAATGATTAAGAGGTTATATGGAAAGGTGAAGGAATTTAGCAAATATAATTCAGGCCTCCTATCAGTTGGCTTATTCGCTTGTTTGGCCCTGACTTTATAAGGAATGTATTTTTTTTTCCATAGCTAATTAATGTGTTTAAATATAAGAAAACAAGTTTTGCTACTTTTATTTCCAGAATTTAACAGAAATAAAAATTATGTAATTTAATTTTCAAGTTCAGGGCTAGTCTAGCCATATTCCTTTTTCCCATGCCATTTCTTTTGGGATGCCAAAGTTACCAGAACTCAGACGACCTTGATTGGTTGTTTCTTCAGCACCATTTTTCAACGCCCTTTAAGGCATGAACTTTAAAGGAGGGTCCAGGTCATTTCTAAAGAGAAAAAGTCAAAACAAAGTAGATCCTTCTGTTGGTCTTGAAGAAGGAAAACCCAGCCATGTCGTGAACTGCCTACGTACACAGTAATGTGGCAAGTGGTGGTGGGTGCCCTCAAGGAGCTGAGAGAAGTTTCTAGCCAATAGCTAGCAAGAATATGGGAAACTCAGTCCGACAGCTGCAAGAAACTGAGTTCAGCCGATGACCACTCAAGCTTGGAAGAGGACCCCACAGGTGAGATCCCAGGTGTGGTCAGCACCTTTGTTTCACCCTCGTGAGAAACTAAGCAGAGGACCAGTTGATCTCTACTCAGACTCCTGGACCATGGAAATTGTGAGATAAGCAATGTGTGTTAAGTTGCTAAATTTGTGGTAATTTGTTACACTGCAGAAGAAAACTAATTTCCATTCAAACCCATGAAATTTGTAAATTCTTCACAGTAGAAGAATTCACTTTGTAAGAGTCAATGAAAGATCATTGAACATGCAAATTCTTCCCACTGGAGTACATACACCATTTCCAATGAAACAAGTTCCTCAAATCACACCCATTTCCTCTGAATGTCCCCTTCCTGACAGACCATGATTTAAATTTTCTCTTGAAAATAATCAGTTAATTATCAAGCTTCTAAAACGTTCTCTGTGAAATAATCACCTGAAATATGTAATGAAGCATTTTGTCAGAACTGCCCCAGGATAATCTACTATATTTTATCATGTTTTGTTAATTAATGTGTTGACGATATGTGCCTCATTTAGGAAAATAAATAGAAGCTAATATTCTGATGAAGTGTTAACAAGAGATATACCTTATTATATGCACTACTGTGGAATATAGGGACAAAATTCTATGATATAAAAACCATGAGATTAGGGACTCTGTTCTGATTATAGTTATATCTCCAGAACTTAGAAAAAGCCTGAGACACTGCAGGAGCTCAATGAATACTCACCGAATGTTAAACCAACCCCAGTTGAGGAACACCTGACTGCCTGATATTTCCCGGAGAACATGAGAGTTTAAGCTGAGTAATATAAAAAGGGAATACCGGTAGTCTATCAAGTATCTAAAAAAGGGAAAGATCAAAATGAAGAAGAAGAAGAAGAAGAAGAAAAAGAAGGAGGGGAGAGGATATTCCAGGTAGGTGCAAGAGGATTTGCAAAGACACAAGGACCTGAGAAAACATTTCATTTCGGAACGTGTAATAAATAGTACAACTATAGCACATAGAATGATGAGGAGGAAAATAAAGCTAGAAGGTATTAAAACCATTTATGTTATATTTGTCATTCCCAGTCATCTCCATAAATAAAAAAATAGAGAATAATAAATGAAGAGATATTATTTGCTTATAGTTTCTTATATAATTAAATATTATAATATGGATTTAAAGTCGACTATAATTATTTACATCAAAAGTAATTACTTTTTTCTGTGTTCATTATGGAATTTACTTCAAAAAGACAGAAACGCATGGATAAATCAAGCTATGGGGCCCAGTTTTTCAGTGTTCCTCCACTGTTCAATATACAAAGCATTAAATCAAACATTACCCCCACCAGTTATGGAGCCAAACTCTTTTAAACTTTTCCTTATAGCAGCCCCTTTTAATATCCCTTTTAGAACTTGTGAAAGTTCTGGAATGGAGGACCTAAGATTCTCAGAAGCTTGGAGTTTTGATAGGCATGCTCTAAATTGTTACTATTAAGTATGCTCAAATATAGTAATGCAACATTAAATACTTAAATTTAATAACTTAAAATTGAAAATAAGTTGACAAATACAAGATCTACCTATGGCAAAGTGGAGAGACAGAAGTATAAAAATAAAAATGAAGTAGATAGGCTCATTTGTTGATATCTCCCCAGTATTTATATATTTTAAAGTTAATAAATTCATGCCTGTTTCATGCATTCTTTCAGCAAATCAAATATTATGTATTCCTGTTGTTAGTCACTGCACTGGCTAGTGTTGCAAAACTAAAGGAGACAGTTGAAATTCTTGCCTATTTGAGTCTCTAATTGTAGAGACATTTTTATAAAAGGTATATGTCAACAAAATGATTACATGTAATTAAATATTATAAAAAGTTCTATGAAAATCATAAACAAGGGGATGAGTTAGAGAATAAATTAAGATGCTACCTTATATAGGGAAATCAAGCAAAGGCACATTCGAGGATGCGGCATTTAATCTGAAACTCTTAGGTTACAGAGAAGCTGGTTACAAATCCAGTGTAGGGAATAGTATTCCTGGTTTAAAAATATAAATGAATAAATAAATAAAATGAAACATCATGTGCAAAGGCCTTGAATTGGGGAAGAACTTGTTATACTAGAAAAACAAAAAGACCATTGTGGCTATGGGGGGGAAAGTGAGAAATAACAAACTCTCTGAATCCTATATTGTACCACCAGAGTTTTATATCAATATCACCTTTGGGACATGAATATTAAATGCAAAATGGCCTCAGCAGCAGCAGCAACAACAAAATACACATCATTCCTCACCTCAACATTCTGATACAGACCTCTGGGGCGGAAGCTGATATGGGGAAGAACACTCTAGAATTCTTGTCTTTGCAGATCAGAGATTCTGGTAAGTAAATGAAGGAACTATCTATGGGACTTCAGTGTTAAAAGCCTACAGTGTTAGTAAGTTACAGGCAGTTACAGGAAGTGAGAAAAGCAGCAAGCCAATTACTATCTTATCTCTGTCGGTGTTTTTGGCTGAACAGCCTACCTAAAATTTATATACAGGTTTGGTATGCATAATTTAAAATAAATATGAAAAGTATTTTTAAAAGGTCAGTGAAATGAAACAACTGAAAATAATGGCTGAAGATTTGAATATTGTCTGCCCAGATAAGGTTATATTTTTGACAGTAGTATCATTTTCTTCAGTTGTTCAGGAACTAGGGATTTGTACCAAATGACGCTGAGTATTTTGATGTCATGGAAGCTGGTGTGATGCATTTTTGTTTTGTTATTTCATTTTTCTCACTTGCAACTCTAATAAAAATTATTTCCTTATGCTCAGCTCTCCTGGCATCTAAGAGAAGTCTTGGAGTTGGAACTTATTAAGGATATGCTGCAATGTCTAATTCTCACAAGGTATTCATTGATTCTCTTCTGTCTTTGTCTTAGTAGCATGATCTCCTTCCCATCAATGTATTCAACACCTGATGGCCGCCTGGAGAGAATGCAATACTCCAGAAATATCTTAGACACTTTTAGAAACATAAAGCAATGCTTTAACATGTTCATTTTTACTAGGCCTGGGAAAATCACCTTAAAATTCCCAAATGTCTTTTGGGTAAATATTCCAGCATTCCTATGTTCAGCACTGTCATTTTGCTGTGCAATTGTCTGGGAATATGAAACCAGCACCTATTATCCAGTAAGGTAAGAGATAATTGCCCTCATCTGTGATGAAGGGTACACATGTTGAATAGAAAATGTTGCAGTACATGTAAGAATTGCTACTTGTTTACTATGCAAATAGAAGCGTTTTTATTCTATGGCATAGTTCTACTGAGCTCCTTATTTTTAAGTACTCCATCCAAAGAATAACTTATAAAGACATAAGTTAAGATTTCTTCCTAGCAGCTTACTGGCTAATCTAGTAGAAGATTAGCAGAAGATTTGGGGGTTTCTTTGTTATTTGCATTTCAATCAGAATGCCAATATTATTTCCATAGAATGTATATGTTAAAAAATACACATAGACATACATACCATATCTGAATCCTAGTTAAACATTTTATTATAAACATAATAGGATGTGCACTGTAAATAATTTGGCTTATTTAGAAAATAAAAATTATTTATAATACTATCACTCAAAAATTACCATAACTAACAATTCAGTCTGTAACTTATAGACTTTTACGTAGGCATATTTATTTATACAGATATTCATATCATGCTTTATCCAATCAAATTAATTGCACAGGCATTGATGACATTTTATATTCTTGGAGAAAATATATTTAATAAAATAAGAGTATAGTGTATTTATCATATGTTAGCTTTCTATGTCTATGTACCCACAAAAGAAAATATATACTTATTTCTTATTTAAGTTCTACTCTTTAGACATTAAACATAAATATTCTTCCTCTATTTCTCATGTAATGTCAAGTATTCAGACTCTTAAGCTACGTTCTTAAAATATTGTAATATACATTTACTAACTAGAAAAGATAATTTGCAAATTACCTTTTCTGAGTCAGTTTTGTTATCTGTAAATGTGGAAAGTAATAGTACTATATCACATAGTTTTTGTTATTCAGATGAAAATACACGCTCATATGAAGATACTATCAGTTTTTGTCATGTAGTAAGTGCTCAAAAAAGTTAATTTAATGATTAATACAGTTACTGTCAGCATACAGTTTTATGCTTATGTGTTATTACATCCAAACAATAAATTCTTAGATATAGTATTACTAAAACAAGAGTGTGGCGCAGTCCTGCTGACAAAGCCAACTGCAGAGCTAGGGCTGCACAGAACCCCCCGAGCTCATTCACAAACCCTTCACATGCAGGTCTGTGAGCTAGGTAACTGGACAAAAAGATCCTTGAAGCCTTGGTTGAAGAAGGAATAGTCTTTATTCACCACACACACAGCACTATGAACTAAGTAGTCCACAGAGAAACTCAGAAACTCAACTGCTACCCACAAAGTCCAAAGAAAAACTGAAACTGAGCAGCTGCCAGCAGAGTAAACATGCTCTATTTTTAGACACGAACTCTCTGCTGGCCAGCTTGCTTCAAACTGCACTTCTGAAGTTGCAATTAACTAGAAAGATACATGGGTGCACTTGAGCACTAACTCCACCCACACACAACTTGTTTACAAGAAATGTTGAGGGAGCCTGACTAAACTATTCTATTTTCCCCACAAAGAGGAAGAACAATGTTGCTAAATGGCCATCCTGTCATAATTTGTGATTTTTATTTTCTTTTTAAAACTTGTGCTTTTTAAGCCAGTGTTTCTGAAGTCTGCCTTGCAACGTTTTGCAAGAAAATTTTTTTCTTCTTCTTTTGTCTAGAATGTTCCTTTGACAAGACACATGGAAAGAAGTCAGAAAGCAGAAGAATGAGACAGTAGAAATGGCAAATCAGAGAGAAGACATTTAAACAGAAGTTATTTCACATGATAGAAACAGTAGAAGCAGAAACCCAGAGTAGCTGGACCAGTCTAATGGTGGAGTATCAGAGTCAGGGAGAATGGGGTCTGTGGCTCACACAGCTGCATAGAGACATGGAGCTAGAGATGCCCTAAATTCTGAAACACAATGTGAGTTTTCTGCGAGCCCTATTATTTGGTTGCTCAGACCATTTTCTGTCTCTTACTTTCACTGAAAATAAACTTCTATTACCTAAGGTAGTCCAATCATGTTTCTGTTTCCTGACACTTGAAAGAAACCTAACTTAGCCAGGATGTATAAAGCAGCAGCAGAATGTTAGCCAGGCTGAAGATAAACAAACACGAGGAGCCCTCTGTCAACACTACAAAGTACGACCCACATCCTGCAGGCATTAGAAAGACATGGTACAGCACTTCTTTAAGTAGCAGACTGATGTGCTGTGGACAGGCCAGATGTCTTTTTTTTAACTAAACTTAGAGGCAGTGAATCTTAGTGAATCTAAGATGTCCTGAGAAATCTTAGGAAAGGGATTCATCAGAAAGATACTGAACAGTTGGAATGATCCAAAATTTTAGATTAGTGAACATCAAAGTTACTCCATACATTTCAGGTACGAATATAGTAAACTATGATTGCAGGTGGAGGAGGAGGAATGGTAGACTCAGTTTGCAGATGGGTTATGATAAAAGAAAATACTCAGCTTTTGGCATAAGTTCCAGATGCTTCAGGGACACACTGGTATTTGCGTTGGAAACGTAGTGAAGAAGTGTTTCTCAGAATCACAGATTGCATGCCATCAGTTCTGAAGCATGAAAAGAAGATGTGGACCTTTTTCACTGAGAAGCTACAATATTTGTAGTAGCAGCAACATAGGCCACAGACTACATCTCAGCATCTTGAACAAGCTCACATAATCAAATATATCACCAAAAATATTGTGGAAAAGAAAAAACAACACAGTGTTTCTAAAGAAGAAAGAACAAATTTTCACCATTGCTTTACATTAGTTTAACCTAAAATGGATATTTTAAAAAACTTATTTGTTTTCTGAAGCTTAGAAAATAACATAATAGAACTTGTCACAAATGCTAAATATCTTTATGTAAATCATTTTTCGTAGCTAAGTAAAAAAATTACAATAAAAGATTTTCTGTCCGTCCATAAAAACAATGACTAAGTTTTCTACATTTTTGTAGAGTTTACGATTACAATCAACAGTGACTGTCCCTAATTGGTACACTGTTGATAGTTGATTTTAATTATAACTGTAGTCATTTTCTTTTAAAAAAAAAACAACCAAAAATCAGTTTTTACGTGAGAAAAATCAGGTTCCAAAAGGATTATAAAATTAGGTAACATTTATAAATGCACCGACTATAATTATTAAACTAATTAACTTCTTAAAGCAGTTATTTTATTTCTTCCTTTTTCATCTTTAATTTTATAGACGTGAAGTGTTTGTGAAAAGACATCAATTTATAATAAAAAGTATTCATTCTAATAAATGTTTTGTATCATTTCTGGCCTTATTCTAAAGAGATTCTTGCAATTAAAGTGAACTGCATAATACCAAGGTTGGGTAACATTTGCTATAGAAAATAGCAGAAAAACAAAAAAGGGACCCCAAAGAATATGTGAATTTCTTCAAGAATGCAGTGGACTAAGGGAATATCTAAGCATCCAGGTAAAACCGAGTCAACACAAATCACCTCTTTTTATAGAATCAATTGTAGAATACACTGTTTTTAGGTAAAATATTGCTGAAACCTAGTACATGTAAAGAGTTTAAACTGTTTTAATTTACGTTGAAAAAAATCAAGTTTTGCTGAAATTGGCAGAGATTAAATTTAGTAGACTGTGCATGGCCACTTTGGTTTTCAAATCCTATTTACTTGAAAATTATTTTATTTAAATAACAAATGCCTCTCTTGGTCAACAGAAATGTCCATTTTCTATCATAACTAAATAAAAAGATAAAACAAACAAGAACAAAGAGGTAAAAGCCATTTTGAACAATATTAAATATAATCCTAAAATATTGTTATTTCAAATAAATTACATTAAGCCTCACATTGCTGGTAAGTACTGTAATTGTCTTTTGTGATGGACAAATACTTATAGCATGAACATTGTGGAAAGACACCATTTGCAGAGAATAATAAATTTAGGAAAAATACATAAGCCTTCATTACAGTGATTTTCAAGGATGTATAATTATGTAAAAAAGAGCTCCTTATGTTTTATGTATAGCCAAATTATGTAAAACAAAGACTCATCACCAACCTAAACACATTTTTAGAACAAAGAGGAGAAATAGAGAAAGAAATACCAAATGATTAAAACAGAAATATATCCATGAGAATTCAAATGGAGATTAAACTTGATGAGAAACACTAGAGGTATTTCCACCAAGATCAGGAACAAGGCAAGGATGCCCACTACCTGCATTATTACTCGACATTTTACTAGCGGTAATAACCAATACAATTAGAAAGTGAAATCAATTAGAGGCAATGCAATGAAGGAGGAAATAAAACAATTTCTACTTACAGATGATATATCCGGGAAACCTCAGAGAGTCAATGATAACACAAAGTCAAAAAACAAACAATTCAAAAAAGAAGTAGGATAAAAGCTAATTATAAAAAAATCTACTGCCTTCAAATTCATGACAAATAAACAACTAGAGAACATACATTCAAAAAAAACCATATTTATACTAGCATCAGAGAAGTTTTAATGCTTAGGAATAGATTTACTGAGTACTATGCAAACTCAAAACAAGAAAACATTTTTAAAAATTTTTATAGCTTTTCTTTTGTCTGATATTTTTCATGCTAGTTGTCCATCTACCAACCAGAACCAAGGTGGGTTTACTATTAATTGTAAGAAACTATATTTTAATATAGGCCCAAACTATATTTTGTCTATGCAGCACTATGGCTTACATAGATTTCTTGGACTTTTAAAAAGCAATTGGTATTCACAGGACAAAGTCTCAGCCTTGTAGCCCTATAACTAAAAAATTTAAAATACTAAATTGTGACATGAAGTTTTCATTGATAAAGTTACATAAAATTCAATTTATTTTTTAAATTCTTTTCCAAAAGGTGAGTTAATAGAGATATGTATTTTAAAAGTAAATAATTTTTACTATATCTATGATATGTTAATAATTAGGAAAAAATATCATTTGACCTGTTTTAGTGTTCCAAAATATACTACATATAAATGGTCTTTAGACTAGTCTATAAAAATACAGTAAATAGCTTTTACATTTCAAATATAATGTCTAAAGAGTAAGGTGATTTTCTGGAATAAGTTACCTAAATTAAATAAGGAAAGGCTAATTCTATCTTCCACATCTGAACTTTACCAAAGTGATAGGTCTGAAGAAAAGAATTTAAGTTTTTTTTTCCTATTGGTTGCTTTAAAATCTTCATTTGAGATCACCTTTTTTGAGAAGCAAGCCTACATTTCCTCCATATCAGATATAGGCTTTGGAAAACGTGCTGAATACATCCAAGGAATTAAAGACACAGTTGAGAAATTTGTCAGAAAAATGAGCACATCACAAAAATTAATTATTTTCTTGGCTCCAGTCAGATACAACAAGAACGCCGGCACCTGGTCATCTTTAGTGAATTTTGACACCACCACATACACTTGAGACTCTTCATATCCGGCAAATTGTCCTGAAGACAATGAGTTCATCATTCTTTGTGACAATCACACAAGATGCAAAATTGAGAAAGTGGTCCTGGCAAACTTTAATTTATTAAAAAATTTCCCTAGGATTTTCTAGATTGTGACTTGCTATGTATTTTCTCTATACAGAAAAAGAACAAAAAGGGGGGGACCTCTATGGGAATTGTACAATATACCTGGAAATTACTTGTAAAATATTGAATTTTCTGTTTATCTATCAGTCAATCTAGTAAGGATAAAAGTAACCCAGGTAATAAAGTGAATTTATAAATTTATAAACCATACAAGTTATTTCAGAACAATTTGAGGTCCATTTTAAAAAGTCACTAATGATTCTAATACAATACAGATTAATTTTGACAAAAAAGAAAAGGACTTATTTTATACGATGGACTTTAAAGGTTAAAAAAAAAAGAAAGAAAACACCGCTAAAAATGCCCATCACCATAGTTATTATCCACAAAGAAATAATAAGATGGGGGAAGGTTTTATGCAAAATTCCATAGACTTCTTTTTGTCAGTCAGTCCATTTATCAGTTTTGCTAATGAACTGTTAGGAATTCTTTCTGAAGTGTGAGGTGTCTTGTATGTAGTAACACAGCATTCTTTTGAATAGAAGTTAAGATTTGCTCCATTTCCAGGGAATAGATGCAGAAATGATGAAATGGAAGATTATCTGTACCTGAACTCTTTGGTAGCAATTCCACAGCAGTTAATTCAAGAGCCGAAAGAGAGGGTAAAGTATACTAAATATATTAGTAAAATTTGGATTTTTTAAAAAATTTTTTACATTCTTTAAAAAAATTTTTATTTATTTATTTTGAATATTCATGAGATATAAAGATGTGGGGGTCAGATTCATATTGGGGACATACCCATTACCAGAAATTGCTTTTGTACCCTTTGTCCCCTTGCAATTATCCCCCAACTTCTCTCCCCTTTTCCCTCTCCCCTCAGTTCCAATTTGTAGCCCCAGGAATGTCCCTCCCTCTGTTAGATCACAGCACTACTGAGGCTAAGTATTAAAAAACAGGTCTTTCTTTCCTGCCTTCCTTTCTCTCTTAGCTCCCACATAGAGTGAGCACGAGGTATTTATCCCTCTGTGCTTTGCTTGTTTCACTCAACACAAGTTGCTGAAGGTTCATCCATGTTGTTGCAAAAGGAAGTATTTCATTCTTTTCTATGGCAGAGTAGCATTCCATAGTGTATATACACCACAGTTTCCTTTTCCAATCATCTATTAATGGATATTTAGGTTGGTTCCATATCTTGGCTATTGTAAACAGAGCTGAAATAAACATGAGAGTGCAGGTATCTGTTCGACATGATGATTTCCATCCCTCTGGATTGCTGGATCATATGGAAGATCTATGTGTAGTTGCTTGAGAAAACTCCAAATTGTTTCCCAAAGTGGTTGCACTAATTTACACTCCCACCAACAGTGCAGTAGTGTTTCCTTCTCTCCACACCCTCGTCAGCATTTGTTATTTGCCGTCTTTTTGATTATAGCCAGTCTAACTGGAGTGAGGCGACATCTTAATGTGGTTTTAATTTGCATTTCCCTGATGACTAGTGATGTCGAGCATTTTTTCATGCCTCTGTTGGCCACTTGTATGTCTTCCTTTGAAAAATGTCTATTCAGCTCCTTTGCCTGTTTTTAATTGGGTCTTTTTTTTTTTTTTTTTTTTACTATATAATTGCTTGAGTTGTTAAGTGTATTCTGGATATTAGTCCCTTGTCGGATGCATAGTTGGCAAAAAATTTCTCCCACTCTGTAGGTTGTCTTTTCACTCTGTTGATTGTTTCTTTTGCTGTGCAGAAACTTTTAGTTTGATATAGTCCCATTTGTTCATTTTTTCTTTTTCTGCTTGTGCTTTTGGGCTCATGTTCATAAAGCCTGTGCCCTGACCTAACTGCTGGTGTGTCACCTGTATTTTCCCTTAGTAATTTTACTGTTTCGGGTCTTATACCTAGGTATTTAATCCATTTTGAGTTGATTTTAGTGTATGGTGAGAGATGCATATGTAGTTTCATTCTTCTGCATTCTGGATATACTTGGTAAGTTATAGGGTATATAGTGCACTATGTCAGATATGTTAGAAAGAGGGAAGATTGGATTCGTAAGCTTCAGTAAAAATAAAATAAAAAATAAATTTAAAATTAGAACAGAAATGTGGATTTTGGGGTCTTGAAGACTGTATTGTTCCTCTGATCTAAATTTTTGTTTCCTCTTAAAATTGATATGTTGAAATCCTTTGGGCTACTAAGTCAGAATTTGGCATTTGGGTATGCAAGAGTGGCTGGTAACTGGGGAAAGAAGAGAATCTGTTGCTTGGGGTGGTGAGTGTCTTTAAATCTCTTTACAATTTTGCTCTAATCCTTGAATGACACTTAAACTGTATTATAGTAGAAAAGCCCAGAGAAATACATGAACCTGGAGGCTAAAAAGTTTGGGTAGAAAATTCTATTGTTGCCTAGCAAAGGGATAGAGTTTGGAGTTGGAGGAAATTAGTTAAAGACTGTTGGATTCTCATTGAAATTCCCTAAGTACCATACTTTAGATATAAGGAACACATTACTGCACTAAGGGCTATGTGCTAGGCCTAAAGGCAAAAATAGAATAACAAAGCTTAGAAATATCCCCCGTACAAGATCAACTTTGCTACCTGATTAACAAAAAATAAAAGTCAATACTTTTCAGAGAAAAATAACAGACCTTAGCCTCTATAATAACACATCTTAATATACAATATACAATCAAAAAATTACTAGACATGAGGAAATCAAAGAAAATTTGACCCAGAGAGAAATTGTCAATAGAAATAGACTCACAAATTAAATATTTAAATTAAGAGCCAAAGATTTAAAAGTGATGATGACAAGGATGTCAATAATTCTACAGAAAACGATTGGTGTATAGGTGAACATAAGAACTCTTAAGACAGATATAAAATCTAAAAACTAACCAAATTAACATCCAAAAAGTAAGAATATTAAATATCTGAATTTTAAAAAATCTACTGGCACAAAATAAAAAAGCATCAATGAACGTTACGATTGATAAATGGAAATTACCTGAGAAAAAAGACAAGGGAAAAAAATGAACAGATTTTCAATAGATGTAACATTGCCTATTGCCTACAGGGCAGGACGACTAAGAACGTGAGTTGATTTCTCATCAGCAACAATGAAGGCCAGGAGAAAATATAGTGACAGCTTTAAAGTTCTGGGACAATAAAAACAAAACACAAAACTGTACATCTAAAATTCTATATCTGGAGAAAATAGCTTCTGATGGTAGGCGACAGCAACTGCTCTGTTCCCTGTTACAGTGTACCAGGAACCAAATTTACCCTCCCTCATTAAAGAACTAGAAAACCAGGCAATATGATGAAGCGATATTTTCTAGACATTGCATACCAGGCAGAGCAGAACAGTGATTGCACAGCTGACTACAAGGACACAGGAGAAAGAAGACAAACAGAGCCCGATGACTTTGCCGAGTGGAGAAGAAAAGAGACTGGAGTTTAGACAGGCCAAGGTGGCCAGAATTCGCAGAAAGCAGGCAGAGGGGATCTGCAGAGGGGTCCCTTTGAGTCTTTGGCTGAGTCTTGATATGTATAAGAGTAAATGGACACTACCTAAGAGCCAGGAAATAACCACTGGTAAATAACAATAGTAATAATTATTACTTTTATTGCATAATTATTTTATTTTACAAAACTATCAGTCAGCAATGTATTGAAATAAAAACCAAACAAAATATCAAAGTGAAAAACTAGCTCTTTACAACAGATATTAAAAATCATATGACTGTCTAGCCCTCCTCATGAAGAAAAAAACCTGAAGTAACTCATTTTACTTGAGGGTCTGCTATGTGCCAGGCATGATGCATTTGCTCCTCATGTGACCCCACTGAAGGAGGTGGGAAGAGGCTGGATTCACAGAAAGGTATTTGATTGACTGGAGCCTTTCCTTTGTTCTGTCTCTCTGGAACCAAAACATTGGAAAAGAAGTAACTCAGACACTACAGAGAACAGCAGTACTATACAAATAAATATGTTGGGGAAAACATTTTTTAAAATGCCTAGCTCTAATATTTAAATTAAGCTTCTTGCTTTTTAAAAAATTTTTTCTTTTCAATTAAATCTTTTTTTTTCAATAATCCAAAACTTTCTTTGTTACTCGAAGAAAGGGCTTGAGAATACGCTCTCTGGGCAAGTTCATAGCGAAGCTTGTTATTTTAAGGTGTTGTGGCCATAGGCATAAGCACATATGCATCTGTCCACAGTCACACGGCCCTGATCTTTCAGGAACAGCAATTATCCAATTCTTGGTTGATTTCCTCAGACTTTGCCCAAATACCTATTCCTGGAAATAAACAGGCCAAAAAAACCCGTTTTTCTTCACCAGTGTGTTCTAGTATAATTTCAAACACATTTCTTATTCCAACCTAACGTATCTCAATACGGTCCCATTTGTGAGTATGTGATTTAAAAACAACAACAACAACAAACATAAATATTAATTTATTTAACATAAGCCACTATATATAAAACTCCTGAAAATTGAGTGCAGTGTTGTCACTTCATAGAATTATACATACACAATATCTTGGGATATTTAGATACAAGCAAAAAATGTTAATTGTAAATTTATTTTCAGAATAGAGGCAAACCGTTACCAAATTCTGTATACGTCATTTATAGTGAGTGACATTCCTCAAATACCAAATACAAAAGAACCTTTTTGACAAAGCTTAATTGCCCACCTAAATAATATAATATTTAAGTGTGTTTCACATGCTTATTTTACATGCACAGTCATTTCTGTAATGATAGTTATACTTTTGATATACTTTTAATTATATAAATTTTAATGATATGTATAATAGGTATACTTTAATCTATTTAAACTACTTCTAAGCTTAATATATATAATAGGTATAGTTATATAATAGATACACTTTTAATGATAAATAGTTATGCTTTTGGATCTTTCCTACTAAAATGATTGCTACTTTGAAGTTACACTAGGTTAGACAATTTGTTTTCAAAAATGCTTCCTGTCAAGAGGTAAAAGATATTGCTCTTTGTTGTGTTTTCATGCTGGAGTGAAATTTTTCTCTTGCATTTATTTCTAAAGAACTTGTAAAACTGAGCTATGAAGTTTCTTTAAAAAATGGAATAGATGATATGATAAAAAACGGATTTTTCTAAGTGCATCCATGCTTTTAAAATCTGGTTAAAATGATGTCAGCCCATTAGCAAAGCTAGAGTGCATGTTCTTTGCTTTACAGGAGCAATTATTTTATGTACCATATAGCTTCATTTAATAAGGTACATGTGAAAAAGCGGTTCAGAAAGTTTTTATTTGTGGAAAACTAATTTAAAAGTTGGTACATAAGCTTGCTTTATTATTCATATGAATATATACCAATAAATATGTATACATAAATGCATAAGACATAAGAGAATTCCCTCGATCATATATGCACATATAGGGAAGTACTTCTACTTTGTTTCCAAAATGGCATATTCATTAAAAGGACATTTTGTTAAAAGTCAAATTTATATAAATGAAAACAAAGTCCTTTAGAAACCAAATAAAATTGTTGATGAAAAATTCCTTTTAATGATGTATAGTCACAACAAATAAGCTTGAACACCTTGGTGAAACGTGTGACTTCCTGGGACAATATGTATTACCAAATCCGCCTCAGGTGATGCTTCAGGTTCTGGCAGGAGAATATGGAAGCTTCATTTTTGATCTTTCTTTCCCCTTCTTCTACTAAACACCAGATAAAACAACCAGGATAACAGAATTAAAACAAGCACATACACAAACTTGGATGAGACCTTAAACAAATATCGTGGCAGGAAATCCCCCCTGAAAATGTGTGGAGTAGCAAATCGCCTAGGAGACAGGAGGAGCGGTGGGCGGACAATGATAGGTCCTACAAGAATGGAGTTCGAAATAATACGTACTCATTCACAGAAAGACTGGGGCTCCCCTAAATGTGGTGAATGGGCCTGCAACAGAGCAGTGAAACTGAGCACATGACGAAAGAGGGGACAATTCCTCGTGGGCTCCAAATTGGGTGTGAGTGCCAATAAAGGCACCACCAAAGAGCACATTGCATAGAGTAGCTGCAGGTATCATGAAGTCCAAAGAGTTCTGAAGTGGTTTACACACTTGAAGATTTCAGAAACCTTTAGCAAATATTTGCTGAGGGAGAATTGAGACTGCTCAGGGATGAGGAGCAGAGATAGTGTGGACAAGAGGGATCAGATAGAGGAGGAGGGTTTCAGAGACAGGAGATCTCAACCAGTGCCCACAAAATAGACTCTTCCAGGTAAGAACTTGGCAGTGGGAGAGTCTTCAGTCAACTTATGCTTTGGTTGCCCTGAGACCATGCATCTCACACATATCTAGGTATGTAACAATTTTAAAGACGAAGTTATCTTGTGTTACTAAGAAAGAGCCCTGAGATCTGAACCTGAAATTTGTGGATATCTCAGTAACTAATTGCATTTTTTTCTCTTGCTATATTGTATCTTTACCTTTCTTAAAGTTTTATAGTAGAATTCACTAAGGAATTTCATCGTTTCTCTTTTTAGAGTCTTGTGAGTATTTTATCTGACCATGTATTATTATTATTATTAATATTATTGAATTTTCTTGAAGGGTATGTTGGAGATTGCTAGGACTTCATCGACTTTACGGATCACATTGCATGAACTGGATTTTGTCTACTAATAGTTGTATTAAGCTTGCTAATACACTGCTTGCTCCTGATGACTGCCAAATCTATATCCAAAACCCAATGCTCTCTCGTGATAAAATAGTCTACCTAACACCTGTACCTGGATGCCCTACATAAATCTTACATTCAGTATGCCTAAAATTGAATTTGCAAGCCCTTGGTTACAGATTCCTGTGACTCTCAGCTCCTAAGTGTTCCCTGAAAGTAGGATCTATTAGCCCAGCTATGGTACATAATTTTATCTGGGGATTCAACCACTTTTCCATCCTCCATTCCCTCTCCAGGCCCAGGCACCATTTCATTTTAGGTCCTTAAACACAGAAGAGATGATTACTTTGTCTGCCTAGACTATTGTTCAATTTGATTGCTTCCAAGTGAGCTGAGGCCACAGCAACAAAGAGCTATTTTTTTTATGAAGAGGTCTGATAGCTTTTCCTACATGACCCACAAACACCAGAGCAGTGATTACCATCCGATTCAGACAAAAGAACATGATTATTTATAGACCATTTACAACATAAAATCCTTCCATGCCTCTGAGGGGATTTGTTCTTTCCAGTACTTATCGCTTTAGATTATAAAAATAATCACATTTAATCTCAAGCATGGCTTCTCTTCTCTTTAGGGAAATGTGGCTCTGGAGTCAGGCTGACTGGCTCCACTATTTTATCCAACTGTGTGATCTCCGACACTTTGCATTACCTTTAAAGGCTTGTTTCTCACTTGTAAAAGTGAATTGATAGAAAATACCTCATAAGGTCATTGTGATTATTAAATATGATAAATTGTAAATGGGTTTATTTTACTTGTTATTAAGAAAAGAATATTCATTCCTACTCAAGTGAACAATTGAAAGTTTCCTAAACATGTCTGAGCACCTAATGCTGTCCATGCTCTTTCCCATGGGACCCGGCATTCACATTTGGATTAATTTGATTCCACCTCACTAAAATCAACTTGAGCATAATGTTGTCCTCAATTATTAGAGTGTAACAACCACTTATTCCTCTGTACATCAAAGCACATTTATACTGCATTTTGGCATCATATTGTCATTTAACTTTTCAAATGTATGTAGTAGAATAAATTAACAAATTTTCAGGTAGCTTAGGAAAAAAACTAGTATAGTTAATATTTCGAAGAGCATGATTAAAATTGTTAGAATCTCAAAGGCAAAATTACCAGGAAATTATTTAAATTTATTTTTTAGCTTTACATTTCTTTTTTAATAAATTTATTTATTTATTTTTTATTTATTTTTTATTTTTTGTGACCGGCCACACCAAGCGCACCGGCCATCCTATAGGATCCGAACCCGCGGCGGGAGCGCTGCAGCGCTCCCAGTGCCACACTCTCCCGAGTGCGCCACGGGGTCGGCCCTAGCTTTACATTTTGAAATAATTACAGAATAATAAAAAGTTTAAGTCATAAAAAGAGTTCCCCTACACATTGTACTCAGAGTCCCCAAATGTTAATATATCATAAAATCTAATGCAATGATCAATATCAGCAAATTAACATTGATACAATACTACTAACTAATTTGCAGACTTTATACAACCTATAAGCTGTTCCACTTGTTCAGGTGCAAGTCCCACATTGCATTTAGTTTCACATCTCTATAATCTCCTAAAATCAGGAAGAGATTTGTCTTCTACAATCTTGACAGGTATAAATAATACTAGCCAATTATTTATAGATGTCCCTGAATTTGGGCTTGTTTTTTCATAAATAAATTAAGATTGTACAGTTTGGACAAAATACACACATGGTATTGTGTCCTTTTTGGTGCATAATATCAAGCAGTGGCTTATTTTAATATTTCCCATTGTCAGTGAAGGTAACATTGATCATATGGCTAAGGTGGCCCCATCATATGTCAGGTTTCTCCACTATAAGTTTCCCCTTTGTAATTAATATTCTCTTGACAGAATGTTTGAGACTATGCAATTGACCTATTACTTATTATACTTTCGTACATTAATTTTAGCATCTATTCATAATTTGTGCTTGCAGCAAACATTACGGTGGTGTTTAGTAAATGTTAATTTTATATTTCAATCAGTCCCTCTTCATTATTGATTATAACCCCTCCATAAGGAAGAACTGTCTCTTTACCCGATTTATTTATTTATTCAGTTATTTCTTTATATCAGCATAGACTCATGGATACTTATTTTTTCTAAGGTCATAAACCATTACTATTATTATTATTATTGATTACTTTTTTTTGCAGATTTGGCCATTTGGAGCATCTTCAAACTGTCTACTGCATAATTTTCACATGTCCCCAAAATGTACTGAGCATATTACTTATGACTAATAAGTTTGAGTAATTTTACGTGTATTCTTCACAGTTTTGTTTCTTTTATGAATTATGCATTCATGTTATTAAAAGAAGAACATTCCTGAAAATTATAAATGTTTCTGGAAGATTCATAGTTATTATGCCATCTTGGATCTATATTTCCAAAATTTCGTGAATTCTATAATTTTAAGTACTAACTGCTTCATTATTCTGCCCTCCTCTCTTCCCTTCTGAGAATTATTTTTGTACACTTGCTGGGAAAAATAGGCAAATGCAGTGCATTTTCTGTAATGACCAAAATTTAATTGGAAAAAATAGTGGATCATTATATAGTAACTTAATTTGGCTTCCTCATTCTTTTTTTAAAAAACTTCATTTTGTTTATTTATTTACTTATGTTTGTTTTTTTTAATTCGTCATTATACAATGTGATCTGTTTTTATGGCCTTTCACCCATCCCTCCGCTCTTCCCCTGCTTCTCTCCCTTTCCCACCCCCACAATCCTCAGTCCTGCTCTGTTCTTAAAAAGTTCAGCAAATTACTGTGATTGTTGTATCTTTTTTTGTTGTTTGTTTGTTTTTTTATTTAGTTTTGTTAGCTCTTTCTGTGTGTGGCTTATTTCACTTAAAATTTTCTCTAAGTTCAACCATGTTTCTATGAATGGCAGTATTTTCTTTGTTTTTATAGCAAAGTAGTATTCCATTGTGTAGATAGACCACATTTTCCTTATCCACTCGTCTGATGATGGGCATTTAGTCTGGTTCCAACTCTTGGCTATTGTAACCAGAGCTGCAATAAACATGGGAGTGCAGATGTCCCTTTGACATGATGACTTCCATTCCTTTGGATATATACTCAGCAGAAGTATTGCTGGGTCATATGACAGTTCTACCTGTAGTTGTTTGAGGAAACTCCATACCATTTTCCATAAAGGCTGCACTAATTTACAACCTAAATGACAGTGTAGGAGGCTTCCCCTTTCTCTGCATCCTCACCAGCATTTGTTAGTCCCAGTCTTTTTGACAATAGCCAGCCTAACCAGAGTGGGATGATATCTCAGTGTGGTCTTCATTTGCATTTCCTGGATGCTGAGTGATATTGAGCATTTTTTCATGTGTCTGTTGGCTATTCTTATATCTTCCTTTGAGAAATGCCTATTCAGCTCCTTGGCCCATTTTTTAATTGGCTTATTTGGTTTTTTACTGTTAAGTTGTTTGAGTTCCTTGTATATTCTAGATATTAATCCTTTGTCAGATGCATAATTTGGAAATATTTCTCCCACTCTTTTGGTTGTCTTTATGCTGTTAGTTGTTTCTTATGCTGTGCAGAAGCTTTTTAGTTTGATATAATCCCATTTGTTTGTTTTTCCTTTTGTTGTCGGTGCTTTTGAGATCATATCCATAAAGTCTCTGCCCAGACCTATTTCCTGAAGTGTGTCCACTATGTTTTCTTTTCGAAGTTTTATAGTTTCAGGACATATATTTAATTGTTTAATCCATTTATAGTCAAAAGACTTCCTCTTCAATAATGGTTCTGGGAAAAGTGGACATCCATATGTAGAAGAATGAACCTAGACCCATAACTCTCACTGAATATTTTGGCTTCCTCATTCTTATATTCTAAACTCACCCATCCTGCCTCAGCAATTTTTTCCACTTTACAAAATTTTTCTCTATTCCCCAATTATAATTTTTAAAAGATTAGCTATTTCTGATTAATAGATTTTTTCTCCATGGTAACCAGAGAATTTAATTCAGTAAATTTTTTTAAAAAAATGTTTATATAATAATCTTAGAATGTGAAAGTCATTGTAAAATATAAAAGAATCAATGAAAGGATGAAATAAATTACAGTGTGGGGAGAAAATACAATAATTTAGTCAGACTCTCTCTGCTCATGTCTGGCTGGGGGGTTGAGCAGCACATTTCTTGTAAACAAGTTGTGTGGGTGAGTTAGTGTGCTTCCACGTGCACACATGTATCTTTCTAGTTAATTGCTTTAGTGTGTTCTGCAGTTTTGTGAAGCAGGCTAGCAGCAGAGCTCACCTCTAACAGTCCAGCATGTTTACTCTGCTGGCAGCTGCTCAGTTTCAGTTTTTCTTTGGACCTTGCTGGCTGCAGTTGAGTTTTTGAGTTTCTCTTCACACTGCCTAGCTCATAGTGTTGTGTGTGCTGAATAAAGTCTATTCCTACTTCAGCCAAGGCTCCAAGGACCTTTTTGCTGGTTACCTAGCTCATAGACCTGCATGTGAAGTGTTTGTGAGTGTGCTCAAGGGGTCTGTGAGCTCCAGACCCTAGCCCTAGCTCTACACTGGGAGTAAACATATAAAGATGGAAATATCTATATAGCTTTATTTTTAACTAACATGATAATTTTTTGAAACATAAATACAGATCTAGCCTAACAATATATTATATTATTTTATCTTACTTTTCCTTTGCCTCAAACTTTGTTTTCTCCAATCAATTTATTTTAAGTGCTTTTGTCACCCCCCTTATATATTTTATTGAATAACTTGCTTGAAGGACAAAATCAGTAAATATCAAAGCTAGATGGACATTAAATGTTTGCTATTCTTTATATTTGTTTCTGCATAAATTTTCCACATTCGTAACTTAACATATGACACTAAAAAGTAGTTTATGTTTAAATCTTACAGCTGCTGTACCATGAGTTATAATAAAAATATAAAATATTTAAAACAAATAATTACAATAGTAGGTCTAATCTACCATGTTTTTAAATAAAAGATAATAAATATCAATTGAAAATGACAATAAATTGAATATTATTGTAAATGACAATAAATATAAGAAAATAACATTTCTTTTACTATTAAACATTTCATATCCTGTGTGATCTTATTTTCTCTCTCCATTATCAGCCAGCAATGGAATAAGGTTTCATCTGACGTGTACTACCTCCAGTTGCCATTTCCAGGTGACCTTTCTCACATTTGATATACTCTTCCTCTTTCTCATCAAGATTTACCTACTTTTTTGACCCAATGTTTTCTACCCAATTTTTTCAGGTATTTTTATTATTGTACAATCTATCCAATATCTTTTTTTAATGCACTTTCAATTTCCTTTTTTTCTATGTGAATAGAATTTATTATTTAAAGAAATTTTAGGTTCACAAGAAAATTGAACAGAGATTTCCCATGTAACCCCATCCCCACATATACATGGCCTCCCCCTTTAACAACATCCTCTACCAGAGTATATATTTGTTACAAATGATAAACCTCATTATCACCCAAAGTCTATAGCTCCCATTAGGGTTCACTCTTGGTGTTATATATTCCATGAGTTTGGACAATTTATAATGACACGTACCCAGCTTTATAATATCATACAGAGTAGTTTCATCGACCTAAGAATCCTCTGTTCTCTGCCTGTTTTACCCCTTCTGTCCCTAACCCCTGGCAACTACTGATATTTTTACTGTTTCCAGAATTGGAAGCACACAGTATAGAGCCTTTTCAGATTGGCTTCACTGATTAATAATGCGTTTAAGTTTCCTTCATGGTTGACAGCTCATTTCTTTTTAGTATTGAGTAATATTCCATTGTCTGGCTGTACCACAGTGTATTTATCCATTCACCTACTGAATGATGTCTTGGTTGTTTCCAAGATTTGGTAGTTATGAATAAAGCTACTGTAAATATCCCTTTGCAAGTTCTGGGTAGACATAAGTTTTCAACTTCTGTGGGTAAATATTAAAGAGTGTGATTGCTGTATTGTATGGTAAGAGTATGTTTAGTTTTGTAAGAAATCACTAACCTGTCTTCCAAAGTGGCTGTACCATCTTGCATTTCCATTTGCAATGATGAGGGTTCCTGTTGCTCCACGTCCTCATCATCATTTTTTATTGTCCGTGTTCTGGATTTTGGCCATTCTAAGAGGTACATAGTGGTATCTCATGGTCATTTCATTTTGCATTTCCCTGAAGACAGAAGATGTGGATTACGGCTGCACATGCTTATTTGTCATTTGTGTATCTTCTTTGTTGACATGTCTGTTAAGGTTTGGCCCATTTTTTAAGGATGGCTTTTTTATAATTAACAAAGAGTAACAATTTATGTTAAGAAACATAATTCCATTTAGAGCACAAAGTACGTTTTTAAAATGTCTATATTTAAGTTCTAAGCAAATCTACACAAAGCAATTAAGTTCACATCCTATAAGTCAGCTCAAGATGTGAAATACAAAACTAAAGTTTTTATCTTCACTTTGAATGCTATTTCCAGCACCTGCAGGCTTTTCACGTGGTATCTGCATTAATTTAAATAGTTTTTTTTAATGTAATTTAAAGGAATTTCAGAGAAAGACATGATTGTGGAATAAAACTGGAAAATGAGAAGTTTTATCTAAAATCTCAAAGACGCAAACAAGGAGCTATTAAATTGAAGTTGCTTTTTAACCATCCTAAAAAAATACTAAAGACATAAGATAATTTGAGGGGGTAAAATTATATATATAATTGTATAGTCCGAACTTCAAATTGTTACCATGTCTCTACAGATTTCAAATTTTTCATTCACTGCTTTCAAAATATCCTTAAATATATGTTTTATTAAAGACTATAAAGGAGAAAACATGTATAACAAATATAACAAGATTGTTATTAATAATATTAAGTACCTGAGCATATTTATTGTAATTCAGGAGTGAGCATAATTTAGATAGTATAGTGATTAAGTGCTCAGACTCTGCAGAGACACTCAAAGCCTTTTCTACCATTTTGCTGTGATATGTTGAGTTTATAAATTCTCCATGCCCCTCTTTCCTTATCTACAAATCTGGGATAAGAACTACCAACTACATAGATTTGTTGGGAAGATTAAAGGACATTTAATATTTACTATTGTTGCAATTTTTGTCATTATTATTATAATCAAACATGTTAAATGCAGCCATTCATTTTCTAACAGACCTCTGTCTCTTTAAAAATGAGGTAAGTAGGGCAATACTTCTTCAACCATTTATCCAGCTCCAAAAATAGATTTTGATAGAATAATAATGATCAGTATGACTGAAATAAAAAGCCAAGTCAAAAGTATTTTTAAAATATTTCAAACCAATGTGAATAGACTGATGACACCTGAGTCACACACATTTCCTGGCATCCAACTTATTCTAAGCACTGTGATCTCATGTCCTACTACTTGCCAGAGCCATGTTGGAACTTAATAAATATTTGATTAAAGGACTAGACTATTTTGCATTTCAAACGTTTATTGCTGGAACTTTGTGTTCTTTCATTTCAGCTATACGCACTTATTTCCACCTTCTGCATACATATGAAGTTTCAAAAATGCAAGAATTGGCAGTAGGTAGTTATGAATGGTATTAAACTAAAGTATGGGGAACATTTACAGGTAGTTTTTCGTGTGAAATAAAGATTTTAAAAGAAATGGAAATATGCATTCACTACCCGGGTTAATATATATAATTTGTAGGTTATTAAAAATTACAAGTAAGATTGTATGCATTATCAACCTTTTCTACACAAGAAAAGAAAAATATGTTCCTATAAATTTCTTGTCTACAGAAAATTTCAGAACTGAAGAAAATAGCTGGCACAAATTATGCCCAAATAATTTGTTTTCAGTTTACTTTTTGGTAACTTCAAAATGAGAGCCTTCACCAAGCTATTCGTTAAGGGAAATAACTGTAATTGTACTGGTTATTTTGCCTTAGGGTATAGACTTAACTCAGTAAATAATAGTCCATTTTTAATCTGACTTTTCAAGGCTCTGATAGGTCCTGTATTAATTCCCTCTAACTTAGGGCTTGAATCCCATCTACAACAAGGCTGACAAACATTCTATTTGAGCTTGAACATTTTTAATGATGAATAAACCGATATTGATTTCTAGTCAAAACTAAATTAGTTAAAATGTAGGCTTTTTGAAGAATTTAAAAGAGAGTGTTGAACTAAACTTAGAAAGTTAAGGTTAGGGTTAGGGTTAGGGTTAGGGTTAGGGGTAGGGGTACGGTTAGCGTTAGGGTTAGGTCCAGGGCTAGAGTTAGGGTTAGGTTTAGGGTTATGAGGGCTAGGGCTAGGGTTGGGGTTAGGGTTAGGGTTAAGTTTGGGGTTTAGGATTGGGGCTAGGGTAGGGTTAGTGTTAGTGTTAGGGTTAGGGTCACGGCTAGGGCTAGGGTTTACGTTAGGGTTAGGGTAATGGTTAGGGCTCGGGATAGGGCTGGGGTTAGTGTTAGGGTTAGGGTGAGGATGAGGATGAGGGTGAGAGTTAGGGTATGGGTTAGGGTTAGGCCTAGGTCTATGGTTAGGGTTAGGGATAGCCTTATGGTTAAGGATTGAGTTAGAGTTTGGGTTAGTTTTCGGGTTAGGGATTTGATTAGGGTTCGGATTCGGGTTCAGGTTAGGTTTGCATTAGGGTTTGGGTTTCGGTTAGGTTTAGGGTTCGGGTAGGTTTAGGGTAAGGGTTAGGGTTTGGGTTAGGGTTAGGTTCAGGTTTAGGTTTGGGGTTCGGGTTAGGGTTAGGGAGACAGTGTTAGGGATAGGGTGAGTGTTAGGGTTCGGGTTATTGTTAGGGTTAAGGCTAGGGTTCGGGGTAGGGTTAGGATTATGGTTATGGTTAGTGTTAGGGATTGGGTTAGGGTTGGGGTTCATGCTAGGGCTAGGGCTAGGGCGAGTGTTAGGTTTAGCATTAGGGTTAGCATTAGGTTTAGGGTTAGGGCGAGGGTTAGGATTAGGGCTAGGATTAGCGTTAGGAAGAGGGTTAGTGTTAGTTTGGGTGAGGGGTAGGGTTTGGTTTAGGGTTAGCGTTAGGGTTAGGGGTAGGGATCGGGTTAGGTTTAGGGTTAGGTTTAGGATTAGGGTTAGTGCTTGGGTTAGGGCTAGGGTGAGGCCTAGGTCTGTTGTTAGGGTTAGGGCTAGGATTAGGGTTAGGGTTAGGGTTAGAGTTAGGGTTAGGGTTAGGTTTCGGGTTCGGGTTAGGGGTTGGGTTAGGGTTATGTTGAAGGTTAGGGCTAGGTTTAGGATTAGGGTTAGAGTCAGGCTTAGAGTTATTGTTAGGGTTTGGTTTAGGATTGGGGTTGGTGCCAGGGTGAGGGCTAGTTTTAGGCCTATGGCTAGAGTTAGGCTTAGGGCTAGTGTTAGGTTTAGGGTTAGGGTTAGGGTTAGTGCTAGGGATAGGCCTAGCATTAGGATTAGGACTAGGTTTAGGTTTAGGGTTAGGGTTAGGGTTAGGGTTAGAATTAGGGCTGGGGTTATGTTTAGTTTGAAGTTTAGGGCTAGGGTTAGGGTTAGGGTTACTGGTAGGGTCAAGTTTATGCTTAGGGTGAGGGTTAGGGTTAGGGATAGGGTTACTGGTAGGGTCAGGTTTATGATTAGGGTGAGGCCTAGGGCTAGGATTAGGGCTAGAGCTAGGGCTAGTTTTAGGGCCTGGGTTAAGGTTAGGGTAGGGTTCAGGCTAGATTTAGGGTTAGGGCTAGGTTTAGGATTACGGTTAGGGTTAGGGCTCGGGCCAGTGTTAGGCTTAGGGTTAGGGTTAGCATTAGGGTTCGGGTTAGGTTTACGGTAAGGGTTATGTGTAGGGATAGAGTTAGGATTAGTGCTAGGGTTAGGGCTAGGGTTAGGGTTATGTCTAGGCTTAGGGTTAGGGTTAGGGTTAGGGTTAGGGCTAGGGCTCAGGTTAGGGTTAGTGTTAGATTCAGGATTAGGATTAGTGCTAGTAGTTAGGGTTATGACTAGAGCTAGGATGAGGTTTAGTGCTACAGTTAGGGTTACGGTTATGGTTAGACTTAGGGCTAGGGTTATGTTTAAGTCTAGGATTAGGGGTAGGGTTAGGTTTAGGTTTAGGGTTAGGGAGATGGTTAGTGTTAGGGATCGGGTTATACTTATGGTTAAGTCTAGGGTTCGGACTAGGGTTAGGTTTAGGGTTGGGTTAGGTTTAGGATTTGGGTTGGGTTAAGGTTACTTTTAGGGTTTCTTTTAGGGTTTGGGTTAGGCTTAGGGTTAGGGTTAGGCCTAGGGCTAAGGCTAGGGCTAGGGGTAGGGGTAAGGTTAGGGTTAGGGTTAGGGTTACCGCTAGGGTTTGGGCCAGGATTAAGTTTAGGAGTAGGGTTAGGGTTATGTTTAAGGTTAGGGTTACGGAGATGGTTAGTTTTAGGGATAGGGTTATTGTTAGGGTTAAGGCTAGTTTTTGGAGTAGGGTTGGGGTAAGGGTTAAGTTTTGGGTTGGTTTCGGGTTAGGGTTAGGTTTACTGTTAGGGTTAGAGTTAGGTTTAGGATTAGGTTTATTGCAAGGTTTACGGCTATGGTTAAGGCTAAGGTTAGGTTTAGGGATAGTGTGAGGTTTAGGGTTAAGTTTAGGGCTAGGTTTAGGGCTAGGGTTATGGTTAGGGTTTGGTTTAGGATCTGGGTTCGTGCGAAGGTTATTGCTAGCTTTAGGCCTATGGCTAGGGTTAGGCTTAGGGCTAGTGTTAGGTTAAGGTTTAGGGTTAGGGTTTGGTTTAGGGTTAGATTTAGGCTTAGGTCTAGGCTTTGGGTGAATGTTAGGGTTAGGTTTATGGTTAGGGTTAGTGCTAGGATTAGGCCTAGGTTTAGGGAGAGGGCTAGAGTTAGGTTTTCGTCTGGGTTTAGGGATAAGTTTAGGTTGAGGGTTAGGGTTAGGGTTGGGGTTAGTTTCGGTAAACAGTTGGGGCTATGGTTAGGGTTAGTGTTAGGTTTAAGACTAGGGCTCTGGTGAGTGCTATGGTTAGGGCTAGGGTTAGGGCTAGGTCTAGGGCTACGGCTTGGGCAGGGTCTAGGGTTATGGTTAGGGTGAGGGTTAAGGTAAGGATTGGGGTTAGGTTTTGGGTTCAGAGAGGGTTTGGGTTACGGTTAGGGTTAGGGTTACGGTATGGGTAAGGTTAGCGTAAGGGCAATGGTTTCTCTTAGGGATAATGCTAGGGTCAGTGCAGTGGTAGTTAGAAAGGAGTTAGAGTTCCAAACATTTTCGTATCGGAAATTACACACGAAATCGCACTTGAAAAGGCCTTCCAACAGGCTTGGGAACGTGTGTTGCATATATCTGCCAAAAAGACTGTCTGGAGGATGAGCTTTTAGAAACAAGTTTAACTCTAAGGGAGGAAGCAGCAGAATGTGCCTCTCACATCTAGCCTGTACGAATTCTGGTACGCACATTCGAGGGGGAAGACCATTGGCGCCTAATGTGGAAACGGCTTGGGAGATTTCAGTTTCAAAATCTCTGTGTAAAAGCGTGAAGGAAGCTTCCGCGTTTAGAATACAGCAATTCTCACTGAACCGAAGAAGTGGTATTTAGAAGGGAGTTAGACCGGCAAACAGTTTGGTTTGGGAAATTAGACGCGAAATCACATTGCAAATGCCTTGCAACAGGCTTGGAAAAGTGTGTTCTATATCTCTGCCAAACAGACTCCCTGGAGGTTGAGCTTTCAGAAGCTAGTTTATATCTAAGGGAGGAAGCAGCAGAATGTGCCTCTCACATCTAGCCTGTAGTTATTCAGGTTGGCAAGTTTATGGGGAAGCCCATTGCCGCCTACGGTGGAAACAGGTTAGGAGATTTCAGTTTCAAAATTTCTGTGAAAAACCGTTAGAGAAGCTTCCCCGTTTAGAATCCAGCATATCTCACTGAACCGAAGAAATGGTAGTTAGAACGGATTTAGATCTGCAAACAGTTTGGTTTGGGAAATAAGACGCGAAATCACACTGCAAAGGCCTTCCATTAGGCTTGGAAAATTGTGTGCTATATCTCAGCCAAAGAGAATCCCTGGAGGTTGAGCTTTTAGAAGCAAGTTCAATACTAAGGTAGGAAGCAGCAGAATTTGCCTCTCACATCCAGCCTGTAGGAATTCAGGTTGGCAGGTTGTATGGGGAAGCCCATTGGCGCCTACGTTGGAAACGGGTTTGGAGATTTCAGTTTCAAAAACTCTGTGAAAAAGCGTCAAAGAAGCTTCCCCGTTTAGAATCCAGCATATCTCACTGAACCGAAAAAGTGGTAGTTATAAGGGAGTTAGAGCTTTAAACTGTTTGGTTTTGGAAATTAGACATGAAATCACACTGCAAATGCCTTCCAAAAGGCTTGGAAAAATGTGTGCTATAACTCTGCCAAAGAGACTCCCTGGAGATTGAGCTTTGAGAAAGAAGCTTACCTCTAAGGGAGGAAGCAGCAGAATGTGCCGATCACATCTAGCCTGTGGGAATTCAGGTTGGCAAGTTCTATGGGGAAGCCCATTGCCGTCTATGGTGGAAACGGGTTGAGAGATTTCAGTTTGAAAATCTCTGTGTAAAAGTGTCAGAGAAGCTTCCGCGTTTAGAATACAGCAATTCTCACTGAACCGAAGAAGTGGTATTTAGAAGGGAGTTAGACCTGGAAACAGTTTGGTTTGGGAAATTAGACACGAAATCACACTGCAAAGGCCTTCCAACAGGCTTGCAAAATGTGTGCCATAACTCTACCAAAGAGAGTCCCTGGAGGTTGAGCTTTTAGAAGCCAGTTTAACTATAAGGGAGGAAGCAGCAGAATGTGCCGCTCACATCTAGCCTGTAGGAATTCAGGTTGGCAAATTCTAAGGGGAAGCCCAATGGCGCCTATGGTGGAAACGGGTTAGGAGATTTCAGTTTCAAAAACTCTGTGAAAAAGCGTCAGAGAAGCTTCCCCGTTTAGAATCCAGCATATCTCACTGAACCGTAGAAGTGCTATTTAGAAGGGAGTTGGACCGGCAAACAGTTTGGTTTGGGAAATTAGACGCGAAATGACTCTGCAAATGCCTTCCAACAGGCTTGGAAAAGTGTGTTCTATATCTCTGCCAAACAGACTCCCCGGAGGTTGAGCTTTCAGAAGCAAGTTTAACTCTAAGAGAGGAAGCAGCAGAATGTGCCTCTCACATCTAGCCTGTAGGAATTCAGGTTGGCAAGTTCTATGCGGAAGCCCATTGCTGCCTATGGTGGAAACGGCATGGGAGATTTCAGTTTCAAAATCTCTGTGAAAAAGCGTCAGAGAAGCTTCTCCGTTTAGAATCCAGCATATCTCACTGAACCAAAGAAGTGGTAGTTAGAAGGGAGTTAGAGCTGCAAGCAGTTTGGTTTGGGAAATTAGACGCGAAATGACACTGCAAAGGCCTTCCAACAGGCTTGGAAAAGTGTGTTCTATACCTCTGCCAAACAGACTCCCTGGAGGTTGAGCTTTCAGAAGCAAGTTTAACTGTAAGGGAGGAAGCAGCAGAATGTGCCTCTGACATCTAGCCTGTAGGAATTCAGGTTGGCAAGTTCTATGGGGAAGCCCATTGGCGCCTTCGTTGGAAACGGGTTTGGAAATTTCAGTTTCAAAATCTCTGTGAAAAAGCATCAGAGAAGCTTCCCCGTTTAGAATCCAGCATATCTTACTGAACCGAAGAAGTGGTAGTTAGAAGGTAGAGCTGCAAGCAGTTTGGTTTGGGAAATTAGAAGCAAAATGACACTGCAAATGCCTTCCAACAGGCTTGGAAAAGTGTGTTCTATATCTCTGCCAAACAGACTCCCCGGAGGTTGAGCTTTCAGAAGCAAGTTTAACTCTTAGGGTGGAAGCAGCAGAATGTGCCTCTCACATCTAGCCTGTAGGAATTCAGGTTGGCAAGTTCTATGGGGAAGCCCATTGCTGCCTATGGTGGAAACGGCATGGGAGATTTCATTTTCAAAATTTCTGTGAAAAAGCGTCAGAGAAGCTTCTCCGTTTAGAATCCAGCATATCTCACTGAACCGAAGAAGTGGTAGTTAGAAGGGAGTTAGAACTGAAAGCAGTTGGGTTTGGGAAATTAGACGCGAAATGACACTGCAAATGCCTTCCAACAGGCTTGGAAAAGTGTGCTCTATATCTCTGCCAAACAGACTCCCCGGAGGTTGAGCTTTCAGAAGCTAGCTTAACTCTAAGGGAGGAAGCAGCAGAATGTGCCTCTCACATCTAGCCTGTAGGAATTCAGGTTGGCAAGTTCTAAGGGGAAGCCCATTGCTGCCTATGGTGGAAACGGCATGGGAGATTTCAGTTTCAAAATCTCTGTGAAAAAGCGTGAGAGACGCTTCTCCGTTTAGAATCCAGCATATCTCACTGAACCGAAGAAGTGGTAGTTAGAAGGGAATTAGAGCTGCAAGCAGTTTGGTTTGGGAAATTAGACGCGAAATCACATTGCAAAGGCCTTCGAACAGGCTTGGAAAAGTGTGTTCTATATCTCTGCCAAACAGACTCCCCGGAGGTTGAGCTTTCAGAAGCAAGTTTAACTCTTAGGGTGCAAGCAGCAGAATGTGCCCCTCACATCTAGCCTGTAGGAATTCAGGTTGGCAAGTTCTATGGGGAAGCCCATTGCATCCTATGGTGGAAACGGCATGGGAGATTTCAGTTTCAAAATCTCTGTGAAAAAGCATCAGAGAAGCTTCTCCTTTTAGAATCCAGCATATCTCACTGAACCGAAGAAGTGGTAGTTAGAAGGGAATTAGAGCTGCAAGCAGATTGGTTTGGGAAATTAGACGCGAAATGACACTGCAAATGCCTTCCAACAGGCATGGAAAAGTGTGTTCTATATCTCTGCCAAACAGACTCCCCGGAGGTTGAGCTTTCAGAAGCTAGTTTAACTCTAAGGGAGGAAGCAGCAGAATGTGCCTCTCACATCTAGCCTGTAGGAATTCAGGTTGGCAAGTTCTATGGGGAAGCCCATTGGCGCCTTCGTTGGAAACGGGTTTGGAAATTTCAATTTCAAAAACTCTGTGAAAAAGCATCAGAGAAGCGTCTCTCTTTAGAATCCAGCATATCTCACTGAACCGAAAAAGTGGTAGTTAGAAGGTAGAGCTGCAAGCAGTTTGGTTTGGGAAATTAGACGCGAAATGACACTGCAAATGCCTTCCAACAGGCTTGGAAAAGTGTGTTGTATTTCTCTGCCAAACAAACTCCCCGGAGGTTGAGCTTTCAGAAGCAAGTTTAACTCTTAGGGTGGAAGCAACAGAATGTGCCCCTCACATCTAGCCTGTAGGAATTCAGGTTGGCAAGTTCTATGGGGAAGCCCATTGGCGCCTTCGTTGGAAACGGGTTTGGAAATTTCAGTTTCAAAATCTCTGTGAAAAAGCATCAGAGAAGCTTCTCCGTTTAGAATCCAGCGTATCTCACTGAACCGAAAAAGTGGTAGTTAGAACCTAGAGCTGCAAGCACTTTGGTTTGGGAAATTAGACGCGAAATGACACTGCAAATGCCTTCCAACAGGCTTGGAAAAGTGTGTTCTATATCTCAGCCAAACAGACGCCCCGGAGGTTGAGCTTTCAGAAGCAAGTTTAACTCTAAGAGAGGAAGCAGCAGAATGTGCCTCTCACATCTAGCCTGTAGGAATTCAGGTTGGCTAGTTCCATGGTGAATCCCATTGCTGCCTATGGTGGAAACAGCATGGGAGATTTCAGTTTCAAAATCTCTGTGAAAAAGCGTCAGAGAAGCTTCTCCGTTTAGAATCCAGCATATCTCACTGAACCGAAAAAGTGGTAGTTAGAATGTAGAGCTGCAAGCAGTTTGGTTTGGGAAATTAGACGCGAAATGACACTGCAAAGGCCATCGAACAGGCTTGGAAAAGTGTGTTCTATATCTCTGCCAAACAGACTCCCTGGAGGTAGAGCTTTCAGAAGCAAGTTTAACTCTAAGGGAGGAAGCAGCAGAATGTGCCTCTCACATCTAGCCAGTAGGAATTCAGGTTGGCAAGTTCTATGGGGAAGCCCATTGCTGCCTATGGTGGAAACGGCATGGGAGATTTCAGTTTCAAAATCTCTGTGAAAAAGCGTGAGAGACGCTTCTCCGTTTAGCATCCAGCATATCTCACTGAACCGAAGAAGTGGTAGTTAGAAGGGAATTAGAGCTGCAAGCAGTTTGGTTTGGGAAATTAGACGCGAAATCACACTGCAAAGGCCTTCGAACAGGCTTGGAAAAGTGTGTTCTATATCTCTGCCAAACAGACTCCCCGGAGGTTGAGCTTTCAGAAGCAAGTTTAACTCTTAGGGTGCAAGCAGCAGAATGTGCCCCTCACATCTAGCCTGTAGGAATTCAGGTTGGCAAGTTCTATGGGGAAGCCCATTGCATCCTATGGTGGAAACGGCATGGGAGATTTCAGTTTCAAAATCTCTGTGAAAAAGCATCAGAGAAGCTTCTCCTTTTAGAATCCAGCATATCTCACTGAACCGAAGAAGTGGTAGTTAGAAGGGAATTAGAGCTGCAAGCAGATTGGTTTGGGAAATTAGACGCGAAATGACACTGCAAATGCCTTCCAACAGGCATGGAAAAGTGTGTTCTATATCTCTGCCAAACAGACTCCCCGGAGGTTGAGCTTTCAGAAGCTAGTTTAACTCTAAGGGAGGAAGCAGCAGAATGTGCCTCTCACATCTAGCCTGTAGGAATTCAGGTTGGCAAGTTCTATGGGGAAGCCCATTGGCGCCTTCGTTGGAAACGGGTTTGGAAATTTCAATTTCAAAAACTCTGTGAAAAAGCATCAGAGAAGCGTCTCTCTTTAGAATCCAGCATATCTCACTGAACCGAAAAAGTGGTAGTTAGAAGGTAGAGCTGCAAGCAGTTTGGTTTGGGAAATTAGACGCGAAATGACACTGCAAATGCCTTCCAACAGGCTTGGAAAAGTGTGTTGTATTTCTCTGCCAAACAAACTCCCCGGAGGTTGAGCTTTCAGAAGCAAGTTTAACTCTTAGGGTGGAAGCAACAGAATGTGCCCCTCACATCTAGCCTGTAGGAATTCAGGTTGGCAAGTTCTATGGGGAAGCCCATTGGCGCCTTCGTTGGAAACGGGTTTGGAAATTTCAGTTTCAAAATCTCTGTGAAAAAGCATCAGAGAAGCTTCTCCGTTTAGAATCCAGCGTATCTCACTGAACCGAAAAAGTGGTAGTTAGAACCTAGAGCTGCAAGCACTTTGGTTTGGGAAATTAGACGCGAAATGACACTGCAAATGCCTTCCAACAGGCTTGGAAAAGTGTGTTCTATATCTCTGCCAAACAGACGCCCCGGAGGTTGAGCTTTCAGAAGCAAGTTTAACTCTAAGAGAGGAAGCAGCAGAATGTGCCTCTCACATCTAGCCTGTAGGAATTCAGGTTGGCTAGTTCCATGGTGAAGCCCATTGCTGCCTATGGTGGAAACAGCATGGGAGATTTCAGTTTCAAAATCTCTGTGAAAAAGCGTCAGAGAAGCTTCTCCGTTTAGAATCCAGCATATCTCACTGAACCGAAAAAGTGGTAGTTAGAATGTAGAGCTGCAAGCAGTTTGGTTTGGGAAATTAGACGCGAAATGACACTGCAAAGGCCATCGAACAGGCTTGGAAAAGTGTGTTCTATATCTCTGCCAAACAGACTCCCTGGAGGTAGAGCTTTCAGAAACAAGTTTAACTCTAAGGGAGGAAGCAGCAGAATGTGCCTCTCACATCTAGCCTGTAGGAATTCAGGTTGGCAAGTTCTATGGGGAAGCCCATTGCTGCCTATGGTGGAAACGGCATGGGAGATTTCAGTTTCAAAATCTCTGTGAAAAAGCGTCAGAGAAGCTTCTCCGTTTAGAATCCAGCATATCTCACTGAACCGAAGAAGTGGTAGTTAGAAGGGAGTTAGAGCTGCAAGCAGTTTGGTTTGGGAAATTAGACGCGAAATCACACTGCAAATGCCTTCCAACAGGCTTGGAAAAGTGTGTTCTATATCTCTGCCAAACATACTCCCCGGAGGTTGAGCTTTAAGAAGCAAGTTTAACACTAAGGGAGGAAGCAACAGAATGTGCCTCTCACATCTAGCCTGTAGGAATTCAGGTTGGCAAGTTCTATGGGGAAGCCCATTGCTGCCTATGGTGGAAACGGCATGGGAGATTTCAGTTTCAAAATCTCTGTGAAAAAGCGTCAGAGAAGCTTCTCCGTTTAGAATCCAGCATATCTCACTGAACCGAAGAAGTGGTAGTTAGAAGGGAGTTAGAGCTGCAAGCAGTTTGGTTTGGGAAATTAGACCCGAAATCACATTGCAAAGGCCTTCGAACAGGCTTGGAAAAGTGTGTTCTATATCTCTGCCAAACAGACTCCCCGGAGGTTGAGCTTTCAGAAGCAAGTTTAACTCTAAGGGAGGAAGCAGCAGAATGTGCCTCTCACATCTAGCCTGTAGGAATTCAGGTTGGCAAGTCCTATTGGGAAGCTCATTGCTGCCTATGGTGGAAACGGCATGGGAGATTTCAGTTTCAAAATCTCTGTGAAAAAGCGTCAGAGAAGCTTCTCCATTTAGAATCCAGCATATCTCACTGAACCGAAGAAGTGGTTGTTAGAAGGGAGTTAGAGCTGCAAGCAGTTTGTTTTGGGAGATTAGACGCGAAATCACATAGCAAAGGCCTTCCAACAGGCTTGGAAAAGTGCGTTCTATATCTCTGCCAAACAGACTACCCGGAGGTTGAGCTTTCAGAAGCAAGTTTAACTCTAAGGGAGGAAGCAGCAGAATGTGCCTCTCACATGTAGCCTGCAGGAATTCAGGTTGGCAAGTTCTATGGGGAAGCCCATTGGCGCCTTCGTTGGAAACGGGTTTGGAAATTTCAGTTTCAAAAACTCTGTGAAAAAGCATCAGAGAAGCGTCTCTGTTTAGAATCCAGCATATCTCACTGAACCGAAAAAGTGGTAGTTAGAAGGTAGAGCTGCAAGCAGTTGGGTTTGGGAAATTGGACGCGAAATGACACTGCAAAGACCTTCCAACAGGCTTGGAAAAGTGTGTTCTATATCTCTGCCAAACAGACTACCCGGAGGTTGAGCTTTCAGAAGCAAGTTTAACTCTAAGGGAGGAAGCAGCAGAATGTGCCTCTCACATCTAGCCTGTAGGAATTCAGGTTGGCAAGTTCTATGGGGAAGCCCATTGCATCCTACGGTGGAAACGGCATGGGAGATTTCAGTTTCAAAATCTCTGTGAAAAAGCGTCAGAGAAGCTTCTCCGTTTAGAATCCAGCATATCTCACTGAACCGAAAAAGTGGTAGTTAGAAGGTAGAGCTGCAAGCAGTTTGGTTTGGGAAATTAGAGGCGAAATGACACTGCAAATGCCTTCTAACAGGCTTGGAAAAGTGTGTTGTATATGTCTGCCAAACAGACTCCCCGGAGGTTGAGCTTTCAGAGGCTAGTTTAACTCTAAGGGAGGAAGCAGCAGAATGTGCCTCTCACATCTAGCCTGTAGCAATTCAGGTTGGCAAGTTCTATGGGGAAGCCCATTGGTGCCTTCGTTGGAAACGGGTTTGGAAATTTCAATTTCAAAATCTCTGTGAAAAAGCATCAGGGAAGCTTCTCCGTTTAGAATCCAGCATATCTCACTGAACCGAAAAAGTGGTAGTTAGATGGTAGAGCTGCAAGCAGTTTGGTTTGGGAAATTAGACGTGAAATGGCACTACAAATGCCTTCCAACAGGCTTGGAAAAGTGTGTTGTATTTCTCTGCCAAACAGACTTCCCGGAGGTTGAGCTTTCAGAAGCAAGTTTAACTCTAAGGGAGGAAGCAGCAGAATGTGCCTCTCACATCTAGCCTGTAGGAATTCAGGTTGGCAAGTTCTATGGGGAAGCCCATTGCTGCCTATGGTGGAAACGGCATGGGAGATTTCAGTTTCAAAATCTCTGTGAAAAAGCGTCAGAGAAGCTTCTCCGTTTAGAATCCATTATATCATACTGAACTGAAGAATTGGTAGTTACAAGGGAGTTAGAGCTGCAAGCAGTTTGGTTTGGGAAATTAGACGAGAAATCACATTGCAAAGGCCTTCCAACAGGATTGGAAAAGTGTGTTCTATATCTCTGCCAAACAGACTCCCAGGAGTTTGAGCTTTCAGAAGCAAGTTTAACTCTAAGGGAGGAAGCAGCAGAATGTGCCTCTCACATCTAGCCTGTAGGAATTCAGGTTGGCACGTTCTATGGGGAAGCCCATTGGCGCCTTCGTTGGAAACGGGTTTCGAAATTTCAGTTTCAAAATCTCTGTGAAAAAGCATCAGAGAAGCTTCTCCGTTTAGAATCCAGCATATCTCACTGAACCGAAGAAGTGGTAGTTAGAACCTAGAGCTGCAAGCACTTTGGTTTGGGAAATTAGACGCGAAATGACACTGCAAATGCCTTCCAACAGGCTTGGAAAAGTGTGTTCTATATCTCTGCCAAACAGACG
This sequence comes from Cynocephalus volans, assembly GCF_027409185.1. Lineage (NCBI taxonomy): Eukaryota > Metazoa > Chordata > Mammalia > Dermoptera > Cynocephalidae > Cynocephalus > Cynocephalus volans. The sequence continues at coordinate 363,375 of NW_026902404.1, forward strand.
CCCCGGAGGTTGAGCTTTCAGAAGCAAGTTTAACTCTAAGAGAGGAAGCAGCAGAATGTGCCTCTCACATCTAGCCTGTAGGAATTCAGGTTGGCTAGTTCCATGGTGAATCCCATTGCTGCCTATGGTGGAAACAGCATGGGAGATTTCAGTTTCAAAATCTCTGTGAAAAAGCGTCAGAGAAGCTTCTCCGTTTAGAATCCAGCATATCTCACTGAACCGAAAAAGTGGTAGTTAGAATGTAGAGCTGCAAGCAGTTTGGTTTGGGAAATTAGACGCGAAATGACACTGCAAAGGCCATCGAACAGGCTTGGAAAAGTGTGTTCTATATCTCTGCCAAACAGACTCCCTGGAGGTAGAGCTTTCAGAAGCAAGTTTAACTCTAAGGGAGGAAGCAGCAGAATGTGCCTCTCACATCTAGCCAGTAGGAATTCAGGTTGGCAAGTTCTATGGGGAAGCCCATTGCTGCCTATGGTGGAAACGGCATGGGAGATTTCAGTTTCAAAATCTCTGTGAAAAAGCGTGAGAGACGCTTCTCCGTTTAGCATCCAGCATATCTCACTGAACCGAAGAAGTGGTAGTTAGAAGGGAATTAGAGCTGCAAGCAGTTTGGTTTGGGAAATTAGACGCGAAATCACACTGCAAAGGCCTTCGAACAGGCTTGGAAAAGTGTGTTCTATATCTCTGCCAAACAGACTCCCCGGAGGTTGAGCTTTCAGAAGCAAGTTTAACTCTTAGGGTGCAAGCAGCAGAATGTGCCCCTCACATCTAGCCTGTAGGAATTCAGGTTGGCAAGTTCTATGGGGAAGCCCATTGCATCCTATGGTGGAAACGGCATGGGAGATTTCAGTTTCAAAATCTCTGTGAAAAAGCATCAGAGAAGCTTCTCCTTTTAGAATCCAGCATATCTCACTGAACCGAAGAAGTGGTAGTTAGAAGGGAATTAGAGCTGCAAGCAGATTGGTTTGGGAAATTAGACGCGAAATGACACTGCAAATGCCTTCCAACAGGCATGGAAAAGTGTGTTCTATATCTCTGCCAAACAGACTCCCCGGAGGTTGAGCTTTCAGAAGCTAGTTTAACTCTAAGGGAGGAAGCAGCAGAATGTGCCTCTCACATCTAGCCTGTAGGAATTCAGGTTGGCAAGTTCTATGGGGAAGCCCATTGGCGCCTTCGTTGGAAACGGGTTTGGAAATTTCAATTTCAAAAACTCTGTGAAAAAGCATCAGAGAAGCGTCTCTCTTTAGAATCCAGCATATCTCACTGAACCGAAAAAGTGGTAGTTAGAAGGTAGAGCTGCAAGCAGTTTGGTTTGGGAAATTAGACGCGAAATGACACTGCAAATGCCTTCCAACAGGCTTGGAAAAGTGTGTTGTATTTCTCTGCCAAACAAACTCCCCGGAGGTTGAGCTTTCAGAAGCAAGTTTAACTCTTAGGGTGGAAGCAACAGAATGTGCCCCTCACATCTAGCCTGTAGGAATTCAGGTTGGCAAGTTCTATGGGGAAGCCCATTGGCGCCTTCGTTGGAAACGGGTTTGGAAATTTCAGTTTCAAAATCTCTGTGAAAAAGCATCAGAGAAGCTTCTCCGTTTAGAATCCAGCGTATCTCACTGAACCGAAAAAGTGGTAGTTAGAACCTAGAGCTGCAAGCACTTTGGTTTGGGAAATTAGACGCGAAATGACACTGCAAATGCCTTCCAACAGGCTTGGAAAAGTGTGTTCTATATCTCTGCCAAACAGACGCCCCGGAGGTTGAGCTTTCAGAAGCAAGTTTAACTCTAAGAGAGGAAGCAGCAGAATGTGCCTCTCACATCTAGCCTGTAGGAATTCAGGTTGGCTAGTTCCATGGTGAAGCCCATTGCTGCCTATGGTGGAAACAGCATGGGAGATTTCAGTTTCAAAATCTCTGTGAAAAAGCGTCAGAGAAGCTTCTCCGTTTAGAATCCAGCATATCTCACTGAACCGAAAAAGTGGTAGTTAGAATGTAGAGCTGCAAGCAGTTTGGTTTGGGAAATTAGACGCGAAATGACACTGCAAAGGCCATCGAACAGGCTTGGAAAAGTGTGTTCTATATCTCTGCCAAACAGACTCCCTGGAGGTAGAGCTTTCAGAAGCAAGTTTAACTCTAAGGGAGGAAGCAGCAGAATGTGCCTCTCACATCTAGCCTGTAGGAATTCAGGTTGGCAAGTTCTATGGGGAAGCCCATTGCTGCCTATGGTGGAAACGGCATGGGAGATTTCAGTTTCAAAATCTCTGTGAAAAAGCGTCAGAGAAGCTTCTCCGTTTAGAATCCAGCATATCTCACTGAACCGAAGAAGTGGTAGTTAGAAGGGAGTTAGAGCTGCAAGCAGTTTGGTTTGGGAAATTAGACGCGAAATCACACTGCAAATGCCTTCCAACAGGCTTGGAAAAGTGTGTTCTATATCTCTGCCAAACATACTCCCCGGAGGTTGAGCTTTAAGAAGCAAGTTTAACACTAAGGGAGGAAGCAACAGAATGTGCCTCTCACATCTAGCCTGTAGGAATTCAGGTTGGCAAGTTCTATGGGGAAGCCCATTGCTGCCTATGGTGGAAACGGCATGGGAGATTTCAGTTTCAAAATCTCTGTGAAAAAGCGTCAGAGAAGCTTCTCCGTTTAGAATCCAGCATATCTCACTGAACCGAAGAAGTGGTAGTTAGAAGGGAGTTAGAGCTGCAAGCAGTTTGGTTTGGGAAATTAGACCCGAAATCACATTGCAAAGGCCTTCGAACAGGCTTGGAAAAGTGTGTTCTATATCTCTGCCAAACAGACTCCCCGGAGGTTGAGCTTTCAGAAGCAAGTTTAACTCTAAGGGAGGAAGCAGCAGAATGTGCCTCTCACATCTAGCCTGTAGGAATTCAGGTTGGCAAGTCCTATTGGGAAGCTCATTGCTGCCTATGGTGGAAACGGCATGGGAGATTTCAGTTTCAAAATCTCTGTGAAAAAGCGTCAGAGAAGCTTCTCCATTTAGAATCCAGCATATCTCACTGAACCGAAGAAGTGGTTGTTAGAAGGGAGTTAGAGCTGCAAGCAGTTTGTTTTGGGAGATTAGACGCGAAATCACATAGCAAAGGCCTTCCAACAGGCTTGGAAAAGTGCGTTCTATATCTCTGCCAAACAGACTACCCGGAGGTTGAGCTTTCAGAAGCAAGTTTAACTCTAAGGGAGGAAGCAGCAGAATGTGCCTCTCACATGTAGCCTGCAGGAATTCAGGTTGGCAAGTTCTATGGGGAAGCCCATTGGCGCCTTCGTTGGAAACGGGTTTGGAAATTTCAGTTTCAAAAACTCTGTGAAAAAGCATCAGAGAAGCGTCTCTGTTTAGAATCCAGCATATCTCACTGAACCGAAAAAGTGGTAGTTAGAAGGTAGAGCTGCAAGCAGTTGGGTTTGGGAAATTAGACGCGAAATGACACTGCAAAGACCTTCCAACAGGCTTGGAAAAGTGTGTTCTATATCTCTGCCAAACAGACTACCCGGAGGTTGAGCTTTCAGAAGCAAGTTTAACTCTAAGGGAGGAAGCAGCAGAATGTGCCTCTCACATCTAGCCTGTAGGAATTCAGGTTGGCAAGTTCTATGGGGAAGCCCATTGCATCCTACGGTGGAAACGGCATGGGAGATTTCAGTTTCAAAATCTCTGTGAAAAAGCGTCAGAGAAGCTTCTCCGTTTAGAATCCAGCATATCTCACTGAACCGAAAAAGTGGTAGTTAGAAGGTAGAGCTGCAAGCAGTTTGGTTTGGGAAATTAGAGGCGAAATGACACTGCAAATGCCTTCTAACAGGCTTGGAAAAGTGCGTTGTATATGTCTGCCAAACAGACCCCCGGAGGTTGAGCTTTCAGAGGCTAGTTTAACTCTAAGGGAGGAAGCAGCAGAATGTGCCTCTCACATCTAGCCTGTAGCAATTCAGGTTGGCAAGTTCTATGGGGAAGCCCATTGGTGCCTTCGTTGGAAACGGGTTTGGAAATTTCAATTTCAAAATCTCTGTGAAAAAGCATCAGGGAAGCTTCTCCGTTTAGAATCCAGCATATCTCACTGAACCGAAAAAGTGGTAGTTAGATGGTAGAGCTGCAAGCAGTTTGGTTTGGGAAATTAGACGTGAAATGACACTACAAATGCCTTCCAACAGGCTTGGAAAAGTGTGTTGTATTTCTCTGCCAAACAGACTTCCCGGAGGTTGAGCTTTCAGAAGCAAGTTTAACTCTAAGGGAGGAAGCAGCAGAATGTGCCTCTCACATCTAGACTGTAGGAATTCAAGTTGGCAAGTTCTATGGGGAAGCCCATTGCTGCCTATGGTGGAAACGGCATGGGAGATTTCAGTTTCAAAATCTCTGTGAAAAAGCGTCAGAGAAGCTTCTCCGTTTAGAATCCATTATATCATACTGAACTGAAGAATTGGTAGTTACAAGGGAGTTAGAGCTGCAAGCAGTTTGGTTTGGGAAATTAGACGAGAAATCACATTGCAAAGGCCTTCCAACAGGATTGGAAAAGTGTGTTCTATATCTCTGCCAAACAGACTCCCAGGAGTTTGAGCTTTCAGAAGCAAGTTTAACTCTAAGGGAGGAAGCAGCAGAATGTGCCTCTCACATCTAGCCTGTAGGAATTCAGGTTGGCACGTTCTATGGGGAAGCCCATTGGCGCCTTCGTTGGAAACGGGTTTCGAAATTTCAGTTTCAAAATCTCTGTGAAAAAGCATCAGAGAAGCTTCTCCGTTTAGAATCCAGCATATCTCACTGAACCGAAGAAGTGGTAGTTAGAACCTAGAGCTGCAAGCACTTTGGTTTGGGAAATTAGACGCGAAATGACACTGCAAATGCCTTCCAACAGGCTTGGAAAAGTGTGTTCTATATCTCTGCCAAACAGACGCCCCGGAGGTTGAGCTTTCAGAAGCAAGTTTAACTCTAAGAGAGGAAGCAGCAGAATGTGCCTCTCACATCTAGCCTGTAGGAATTCAGGTTGGCTAGTTCCATGGTGAATCCCATTGCTGCCTATGGTGGAAACAGCATGGGAGATTTCAGTTTCAAAATCTCTGTGAAAAAGCGTCAGAGAAGCTTCTCCGTTTAGAATCCAGCATATCTCACTGAACCGAAAAAGTGGTAGTTAGAATGTAGAGCTGCAAGCAGTTTGGTTTGGGAAATTAGACGCGAAATGACACTGCAAAGGCCATCGAACAGGCTTGGAAAAGTGTGTTCTATATCTCTGCCAAACAGACTCCCTGGAGGTAGAGCTTTCAGAAGCAAGTTTAACTCTAAGGGAGGAAGCAGCAGAATGTGCCTCTCACATCTAGCCAGTAGGAATTCAGGTTGGCAAGTTCTATGGGGAAGCCCATTGCTGCCTATGGTGGAAACGGCATGGGAGATTTCAGTTTCAAAATCTCTGTGAAAAAGCGTGAGAGACGCTTCTCCGTTTAGCATCCAGCATATCTCACTGAACCGAAGAAGTGGTAGTTAGAAGGGAATTAGAGCTGCAAGCAGTTTGGTTTGGGAAATTAGACGCGAAATCACACTGCAAAGGCCTTCGAACAGGCTTGGAAAAGTGTGTTCTATATCTCTGCCAAACAGACTCCCCGGAGGTTGAGCTTTCAGAAGCAAGTTTAACTCTTAGGGTGCAAGCAGCAGAATGTGCCCCTCACATCTAGCCTGTAGGAATTCAGGTTGGCAAGTTCTATGGGGAAGCCCATTGCATCCTATGGTGGAAACGGCATGGGAGATTTCAGTTTCAAAATCTCTGTGAAAAAGCATCAGAGAAGCTTCTCCTTTTAGAATCCAGCATATCTCACTGAACCGAAGAAGTGGTAGTTAGAAGGGAATTAGAGCTGCAAGCAGATTGGTTTGGGAAATTAGACGCGAAATGACACTGCAAATGCCTTCCAACAGGCATGGAAAAGTGTGTTCTATATCTCTGCCAAACAGACTCCCCGGAGGTTGAGCTTTCAGAAGCTAGTTTAACTCTAAGGGAGGAAGCAGCAGAATGTGCCTCTCACATCTAGCCTGTAGGAATTCAGGTTGGCAAGTTCTATGGGGAAGCCCATTGGCGCCTTCGTTGGAAACGGGTTTGGAAATTTCAATTTCAAAAACTCTGTGAAAAAGCATCAGAGAAGCGTCTCTCTTTAGAATCCAGCATATCTCACTGAACCGAAAAAGTGGTAGTTAGAAGGTAGAGCTGCAAGCAGTTTGGTTTGGGAAATTAGACGCGAAATGACACTGCAAATGCCTTCCAACAGGCTTGGAAAAGTGTGTTGTATTTCTCTGCCAAACAAACTCCCCGGAGGTTGAGCTTTCAGAAGCAAGTTTAACTCTTAGGGTGGAAGCAACAGAATGTGCCCCTCACATCTAGCCTGTAGGAATTCAGGTTGGCAAGTTCTATGGGGAAGCCCATTGGCGCCTTCGTTGGAAACGGGTTTGGAAATTTCAGTTTCAAAATCTCTGTGAAAAAGCATCAGAGAAGCTTCTCCGTTTAGAATCCAGCGTATCTCACTGAACCGAAAAAGTGGTAGTTAGAACCTAGAGCTGCAAGCACTTTGGTTTGGGAAATTAGACGCGAAATGACACTGCAAATGCCTTCCAACAGGCTTGGAAAAGTGTGTTCTATATCTCTGCCAAACAGACGCCCCGGAGGTTGAGCTTTCAGAAGCAAGTTTAACTCTAAGAGAGGAAGCAGCAGAATGTGCCTCTCACATCTAGCCTGTAGGAATTCAGGTTGGCTAGTTCCATGGTGAAGCCCATTGCTGCCTATGGTGGAAACAGCATGGGAGATTTCAGTTTCAAAATCTCTGTGAAAAAGCGTCAGAGAAGCTTCTCCGTTTAGAATCCAGCATATCTCACTGAACCGAAAAAGTGGTAGTTAGAATGTAGAGCTGCAAGCAGTTTGGTTTGGGAAATTAGACGCGAAATGACACTGCAAAGGCCATCGAACAGGCTTGGAAAAGTGTGTTCTATATCTCTGCCAAACAGACTCCCTGGAGGTAGAGCTTTCAGAAGCAAGTTTAACTCTAAGGGAGGAAGCAGCAGAATGTGCCTCTCACATCTAGCCTGTAGGAATTCAGGTTGGCAAGTTCTATGGGGAAGCCCATTGCTGCCTATGGTGGAAACGGCATGGGAGATTTCAGTTTCAAAATCTCTGTGAAAAAGCGTCAGAGAAGCTTCTCCGTTTAGAATCCAGCATATCTCACTGAACCGAAGAAGTGGTAGTTAGAAGGGAGTTAGAGCTGCAAGCAGTTTGGTTTGGGAAATTAGACGCGAAATCACACTGCAAATGCCTTCCAACAGGCTTGGAAAAGTGTGTTCTATATCTCTGCCAAACAGACTCCCCGGAGGTTGAGCTTTCAGAAGCAAGTTTAACTCTAAGGGAGGAAGCAGCAGAATGTGCCTCTCACATCTAGCCTGTAGGAATTCAGGTTGGCAAGTCCTATTGGGAAGCTCATTGCTGCCTATGGTGGAAACGGCATGGGAGATTTCAGTTTCAAAATCTCTGTGAAAAAGCGTCAGAGAAGCTTCTCCATTTAGAATCCAGCATATCTCACTGAACCGAAGAAGTGGTTGTTAGAAGGGAGTTAGAGCTGCAAGCAGTTTGTTTTGGGAGATTAGACGCGAAATCACATAGCAAAGGCCTTCCAACAGGCTTGGAAAAGTGCGTTCTATATCTCTGCCAAACAGACTACCCGGAGGTTGAGCTTTCAGAAGCAAGTTTAACTCTAAGGGAGGAAGCAGCAGAATGTGCCTCTCACATGTAGCCTGCAGGAATTCAGGTTGGCAAGTTCTATGGGGAAGCCCATTGGCGCCTTCGTTGGAAACGGGTTTGGAAATTTCAGTTTCAAAAACTCTGTGAAAAAGCATCAGAGAAGCGTCTCTGTTTAGAATCCAGCATATCTCACTGAACCGAAAAAGTGGTAGTTAGAAGGTAGAGCTGCAAGCAGTTGGGTTTGGGAAATTAGACGCGAAATGACACTGCAAAGACCTTCCAACAGGCTTGGAAAAGTGTGTTCTATATCTCTGCCAAACAGACTACCCGGAGGTTGAGCTTTCAGAAGCAAGTTTAACTCTAAGGGAGGAAGCAGCAGAATGTGCCTCTCACATCTAGCCTGTAGGAATTCAGGTTGGCAAGTTCTATGGGGAAGCCCATTGCATCCTACGGTGGAAACGGCATGGGAGATTTCAGTTTCAAAATCTCTGTGAAAAAGCGTCAGAGAAGCTTCTCCGTTTAGAATCCAGCATATCTCACTGAACCGAAAAAGTGGTAGTTAGAAGGTAGAGCTGCAAGCAGTTTGGTTTGGGAAATTAGAGGCGAAATGACACTGCAAATGCCTTCTAACAGGCTTGGAAAAGTGTGTTGTATATGTCTGCCAAACAGACTCCCCGGAGGTTGAGCTTTCAGAGGCTAGTTTAACTCTAAGGGAGGAAGCAGCAGAATGTGCCTCTCACATCTAGCCTGTAGCAATTCAGGTTGGCAAGTTCTATGGGGAAGCCCATTGGTGCCTTCGTTGGAAACGGGTTTGGAAATTTCAATTTCAAAATCTCTGTGAAAAAGCATCAGGGAAGCTTCTCCGTTTAGAATCCAGCATATCTCACTGAACCGAAAAAGTGGTAGTTAGATGGTAGAGCTGCAAGCAGTTTGGTTTGGGAAATTAGACGTGAAATGACACTACAAATGCCTTCCAACAGGCTTGGAAAAGTGTGTTGTATTTCTCTGCCAAACAGACTTCCCGGAGGTTGAGCTTTCAGAAGCAAGTTTAACTCTAAGGGAGGAAGCAGCAGAATGTGCCTCTCACATCTAGACTGTAGGAATTCAAGTTGGCAAGTTCTATGGGGAAGCCCATTGCTGCCTATGGTGGAAACGGCATGGGAGATTTCAGTTTCAAAATCTCTGTGAAAAAGCGTCAGAGAAGCTTCTCCGTTTAGAATCCATTATATCATACTGAACTGAAGAATTGGTAGTTACAAGGGAGTTAGAGCTGCAAGCAGTTTGGTTTGGGAAATTAGACGAGAAATCACATTGCAAAGGCCTTCCAACAGGATTGGAAAAGTGTGTTCTATATCTCTGCCAAACAGACTCCCAGGAGTTTGAGCTTTCAGAAGCAAGTTTAACTCTAAGGGAGGAAGCAGCAGAATGTGCCTCTCACATCTAGCCTGTAGGAATTCAGGTTGGCACGTTCTATGGGGAAGCCCATTGGCGCCTTCGTTGGAAACGGGTTTCGAAATTTCAGTTTCAAAATCTCTGTGAAAAAGCATCAGAGAAGCTTCTCCGTTTAGAATCCAGCATATCTCACTGAACCGAAGAAGTGGTAGTTAGAAGGGAATTAGAGATGTAAGCAGTTTGGTTTGGGAAATTAGACGCGAAATCACATTGCAAAGGCCTTCGAACAGGCTTGGAAAAGTGTGATCTATATCTCTGCCAAACAGACTCCCCGGAGGTTGAGCTTTCAGAAGCAAGTTTAACTCTAAGAGAGGAAGCAGCAGAATGTGCCTCTCACATCTAGCCTGTAGGAATTCAGGTTGGCAAGTTCTATGGGGAAGCCCATTACTGCCTATGGGGGAAAAGGCATGGGAGATTTCAGTTTCAAAATCTCTGTGAAAAAGCGTCAGAGAAGCTTCTCTGTTTAGGATCCAGCATATCTCACTGAACCGAAGAAGTGGTAGTTAGAAGGGAGTTAGAGCTGCAAGCAGTTTGGTTTGGGAAATTAGACGCGAAATGACACTGCAAAGGCCTTCCAACAGGCTTGGAAAAGTTTGTTCTATACTTCTGCCAAACAGTCTCCCTGGAGGTTGATCTTTCAGAAGCAAGTTTAACACTAAGGGAGGAAGCAGCAGAATGTGCCTCTCACATCTAGCCTGTAGGAATTCAGGTTGGCAAATTCTATGGGGAAGCCCATTGCTGCCTATGGGGGAAAAGGCATGGGAGATTTTAGTTTCAAAATCTTTGTGAAAAAGCGTCAGAGAAGCTTCTCCGTTTAGAATCCAGCATATCACACTGAACTGAAGAAGTGGTAGTTAGAAGGGAGTTAGAGCTGCAAGCAGTTTGGTTTGGGAAATTAGACCCGAAATCACACTGCAAATGCCTTCCAACAGGCTTGGAAAAGTGTGTTCTATATCTATGCCAAACAGACTCCCCAGAGCTTGAGCTTTCAGAAGCAAGTTTAACTCTAAGAGAGGAAGCAGCAGAATGTGCCTCTCACATCTAGCCTGTAGGAATTCAGGTTGGTAAGTTCTATGGGGAAGCCCATTGGCGCCTTCCTTGGAAACGGGTTTGGAAATTTCAGTTTCAAAATCTCTGTGAAAAAGCATCTGAGAAGCTTCTCCGTTTAGAATCCAGCATATCTCACTGAACCGAAAAAGTGGTAGTTAGAACCTAGACCTGCACGCAGTTTGGTTTGGGAAATTAGACACGAAATGACACTGCAAATGCCTTCCAACAGGCTTGGAAAATTGTGTTCTATATCTCTGCCAAACAGACTCCCCGGAGCTTGAGCTTTTAGAAGCAAGTTAAACTCTAAGAGAGGAAGCAGCAGAATGTGCCTCTCACATCTAGCCTGTAGGAATTCAGGTTGGCAAGTTCTATGGGGAAGCCCATTGCTGCCTATGGGGGAAACGGCAGGGGAGATTTCAGTTTCAAAATCTCTTTGAAAAAGCATCAGAGAAGCTTCTCCGTTTAGAATCCAGCATATGTCACTGAACTGAAGAAGTAGTAGTTAGAAGGGAGTTAGAGCTGCAAGCAGTTTGGTTTGGGAAATTAGACGCGAAATGACACTGCAAAGGCCTTCCAACAGGCTTGGAAAAGTGTGTTCTATACCTCTGCCAAACAGACTCCCTGGAGGTTGAGCTTTCAGAAGCAAGTTTAACTCTAAGGGAGGAAGCAGCAGAATGTGCCTCTCACATCTAGCCTGTAGGAATTCAGGTTGGCAAGTTCTATGGGGAAGCCCATTGCTGCCTATGGTGGAAACGGCATGGGAGATTTCAGTTTCAAAATCTCTGTGAAAGAGCGTCAGAGAAGCTTCTCCGTTTAGAATCCAGCATATCACACTGAACCGAAGAAGTGGTAGTTAGAAGGGAGTTAGAGCTGCAAGCAGTTTGGTTTGGGAAATTAGACGCGAAATCACATTGCAAAGGCCTTCGAACATGCTTGGAAAAGTGTGTTCTATATCTCTGCCAAACAGACTCCCCAGAGGTTGAGCTTTCAGAAGCAAGTTTAACTCTTAGGGTGGAATCAGCAGAATGTGTCCCTCACATCTAGCCTGTAGGAATTCAGGTTGGCAAGTTCTATGGGGAAGCCCATTGCTGCCTATGGTGGAAACGGCATGGGAGATTTCAGTTTCAAAATCTCTGTGAAAAAGCGTCAGAGAAGCTTCTCCGTTTAGAATCCATTATATCATACTGAACTGAAGAATTGGTAGTTACAAGGGAGTTAGAGCTGCAAGCAGTTTGGTTTGGGAAATTAGACGAGAAATCACATTGCAAAGGCCTTCCAACAGGATTGGAAAAGTGTGTTCTATATCTCTGCCAAACAGACTCCCAGGAGTTTGAGCTTTCAGAAGCAAGTTTAACTCTAAGGGAGGAAGCAGCAGAATGTGCCTCTCACATCTAGCCTGTAGGAATTCAGGTTGGCACGTTCTATGGGGAAGCCCATTGGCGCCTTCGTTGGAAACGGGTTTCGAAATTTCAGTTTCAAAATCTCTGTGAAAAAGCATCAGAGAAGCTTCTCCGTTTAGAATCCAGCATATCTCACTGAACCGAAGAAGTGGTAGTTAGAACCTAGAGCTGCAAGCACTTTGGTTTGGGAAATTAGACGCGAAATGACACTGCAAATGCCTTCCAACAGGCTTGGAAAAGTGTGTTCTATATCTCTGCCAAACAGACGCCCCGGAGGTTGAGCTTTCAGAAGCAAGTTTAACTCTAAGAGAGGAAGCAGCAGAATGTGCCTCTCACATCTAGCCTGTAGGAATTCAGGTTGGCTAGTTCCATGGTGAATCCCATTGCTGCCTATGGTGGAAACAGCATGGGAGATTTCAGTTTCAAAATCTCTGTGAAAAAGCGTCAGAGAAGCTTCTCCGTTTAGAATCCAGCATATCTCACTGAACCGAAAAAGTGGTAGTTAGAATGTAGAGCTGCAAGCAGTTTGGTTTGGGAAATTAGACGCGAAATGACACTGCAAAGGCCATCGAACAGGCTTGGAAAAGTGTGTTCTATATCTCTGCCAAACAGACTCCCTGGAGGTAGAGCTTTCAGAAGCAAGTTTAACTCTAAGGGAGGAAGCAGCAGAATGTGCCTCTCACATCTAGCCAGTAGGAATTCAGGTTGGCAAGTTCTATGGGGAAGCCCATTGCTGCCTATGGTGGAAACGGCATGGGAGATTTCAGTTTCAAAATCTCTGTGAAAAAGCGTGAGAGACGCTTCTCCGTTTAGCATCCAGCATATCTCACTGAACCGAAGAAGTGGTAGTTAGAAGGGAATTAGAGCTGCAAGCAGTTTGGTTTGGGAAATTAGACGCGAAATCACACTGCAAAGGCCTTCGAACAGGCTTGGAAAAGTGTGTTCTATATCTCTGCCAAACAGACTCCCCGGAGGTTGAGCTTTCAGAAGCAAGTTTAACTCTTAGGGTGCAAGCAGCAGAATGTGCCCCTCACATCTAGCCTGTAGGAATTCAGGTTGGCAAGTTCTATGGGGAAGCCCATTGCATCCTATGGTGGAAACGGCATGGGAGATTTCAGTTTCAAAATCTCTGTGAAAAAGCATCAGAGAAGCTTCTCCTTTTAGAATCCAGCATATCTCACTGAACCGAAGAAGTGGTAGTTAGAAGGGAATTAGAGCTGCAAGCAGATTGGTTTGGGAAATTAGACGCGAAATGACACTGCAAATGCCTTCCAACAGGCATGGAAAAGTGTGTTCTATATCTCTGCCAAACAGACTCCCCGGAGGTTGAGCTTTCAGAAGCTAGTTTAACTCTAAGGGAGGAAGCAGCAGAATGTGCCTCTCACATCTAGCCTGTAGGAATTCAGGTTGGCAAGTTCTATGGGGAAGCCCATTGGCGCCTTCGTTGGAAACGGGTTTGGAAATTTCAATTTCAAAAACTCTGTGAAAAAGCATCAGAGAAGCGTCTCTCTTTAGAATCCAGCATATCTCACTGAACCGAAAAAGTGGTAGTTAGAAGGTAGAGCTGCAAGCAGTTTGGTTTGGGAAATTAGACGCGAAATGACACTGCAAATGCCTTCCAACAGGCTTGGAAAAGTGTGTTGTATTTCTCTGCCAAACAAACTCCCCGGAGGTTGAGCTTTCAGAAGCAAGTTTAACTCTTAGGGTGGAAGCAACAGAATGTGCCCCTCACATCTAGCCTGTAGGAATTCAGGTTGGCAAGTTCTATGGGGAAGCCCATTGGCGCCTTCGTTGGAAACGGGTTTGGAAATTTCAGTTTCAAAATCTCTGTGAAAAAGCATCAGAGAAGCTTCTCCGTTTAGAATCCAGCGTATCTCACTGAACCGAAAAAGTGGTAGTTAGAACCTAGAGCTGCAAGCACTTTGGTTTGGGAAATTAGACGCGAAATGACACTGCAAATGCCTTCCAACAGGCTTGGAAAAGTGTGTTCTATATCTCTGCCAAACAGACGCCCCGGAGGTTGAGCTTTCAGAAGCAAGTTTAACTCTAAGAGAGGAAGCAGCAGAATGTGCCTCTCACATCTAGCCTGTAGGAATTCAGGTTGGCTAGTTCCATGGTGAAGCCCATTGCTGCCTATGGTGGAAACAGCATGGGAGATTTCAGTTTCAAAATCTCTGTGAAAAAGCGTCAGAGAAGCTTCTCCGTTTAGAATCCAGCATATCTCACTGAACCGAAAAAGTGGTAGTTAGAATGTAGAGCTGCAAGCAGTTTGGTTTGGGAAATTAGACGCGAAATGACACTGCAAAGGCCATCGAACAGGCTTGGAAAAGTGTGTTCTATATCTCTGCCAAACAGACTCCCTGGAGGTAGAGCTTTCAGAAGCAAGTTTAACTCTAAGGGAGGAAGCAGCAGAATGTGCCTCTCACATCTAGCCTGTAGGAATTCAGGTTGGCAAGTTCTATGGGGAAGCCCATTGCTGCCTATGGTGGAAACGGCATGGGAGATTTCAGTTTCAAAATCTCTGTGAAAAAGCGTCAGAGAAGCTTCTCCGTTTAGAATCCAGCATATCTCACTGAACCGAAGAAGTGGTAGTTAGAAGGGAGTTAGAGCTGCAAGCAGTTTGGTTTGGGAAATTAGACGCGAAATCACACTGCAAATGCCTTCCAACAGGCTTGGAAAAGTGTGTTCTATATCTCTGCCAAACATACTCCCCGGAGGTTGAGCTTTAAGAAGCAAGTTTAACACTAAGGGAGGAAGCAACAGAATGTGCCTCTCACATCTAGCCTGTAGGAATTCAGGTTGGCAAGTTCTATGGGGAAGCCCATTGCTGCCTATGGTGGAAACGGCATGGGAGATTTCAGTTTCAAAATCTCTGTGAAAAAGCGTCAGAGAAGCTTCTCCGTTTAGAATCCAGCATATCTCACTGAACCGAAGAAGTGGTAGTTAGAAGGGAGTTAGAGCTGCAAGCAGTTTGGTTTGGGAAATTAGACCCGAAATCACATTGCAAAGGCCTTCGAACAGGCTTGGAAAAGTGTGTTCTATATCTCTGCCAAACAGACTCCCCGGAGGTTGAGCTTTCAGAAGCAAGTTTAACTCTAAGGGAGGAAGCAGCAGAATGTGCCTCTCACATCTAGCCTGTAGGAATTCAGGTTGGCAAGTCCTATTGGGAAGCTCATTGCTGCCTATGGTGGAAACGGCATGGGAGATTTCAGTTTCAAAATCTCTGTGAAAAAGCGTCAGAGAAGCTTCTCCATTTAGAATCCAGCATATCTCACTGAACCGAAGAAGTGGTTGTTAGAAGGGAGTTAGAGCTGCAAGCAGTTTGTTTTGGGAGATTAGACGCGAAATCACATAGCAAAGGCCTTCCAACAGGCTTGGAAAAGTGCGTTCTATATCTCTGCCAAACAGACTACCCGGAGGTTGAGCTTTCAGAAGCAAGTTTAACTCTAAGGGAGGAAGCAGCAGAATGTGCCTCTCACATGTAGCCTGCAGGAATTCAGGTTGGCAAGTTCTATGGGGAAGCCCATTGGCGCCTTCGTTGGAAACGGGTTTGGAAATTTCAGTTTCAAAAACTCTGTGAAAAAGCATCAGAGAAGCGTCTCTGTTTAGAATCCAGCATATCTCACTGAACCGAAAAAGTGGTAGTTAGAAGGTAGAGCTGCAAGCAGTTGGGTTTGGGAAATTAGACGCGAAATGACACTGCAAAGACCTTCCAACAGGCTTGGAAAAGTGTGTTCTATATCTCTGCCAAACAGACTACCCGGAGGTTGAGCTTTCAGAAGCAAGTTTAACTCTAAGGGAGGAAGCAGCAGAATGTGCCTCTCACATCTAGCCTGTAGGAATTCAGGTTGGCAAGTTCTATGGGGAAGCCCATTGCATCCTACGGTGGAAACGGCATGGGAGATTTCAGTTTCAAAATCTCTGTGAAAAAGCGTCAGAGAAGCTTCTCCGTTTAGAATCCAGCATATCTCACTGAACCGAAAAAGTGGTAGTTAGAAGGTAGAGCTGCAAGCAGTTTGGTTTGGGAAATTAGAGGCGAAATGACACTGCAAATGCCTTCTAACAGGCTTGGAAAAGTGCGTTGTATATGTCTGCCAAACAGACCCCCGGAGGTTGAGCTTTCAGAGGCTAGTTTAACTCTAAGGGAGGAAGCAGCAGAATGTGCCTCTCACATCTAGCCTGTAGCAATTCAGGTTGGCAAGTTCTATGGGGAAGCCCATTGGTGCCTTCGTTGGAAACGGGTTTGGAAATTTCAATTTCAAAATCTCTGTGAAAAAGCATCAGGGAAGCTTCTCCGTTTAGAATCCAGCATATCTCACTGAACCGAAAAAGTGGTAGTTAGATGGTAGAGCTGCAAGCAGTTTGGTTTGGGAAATTAGACGTGAAATGACACTACAAATGCCTTCCAACAGGCTTGGAAAAGTGTGTTGTATTTCTCTGCCAAACAGACTTCCCGGAGGTTGAGCTTTCAGAAGCAAGTTTAACTCTAAGGGAGGAAGCAGCAGAATGTGCCTCTCACATCTAGACTGTAGGAATTCAAGTTGGCAAGTTCTATGGGGAAGCCCATTGCTGCCTATGGTGGAAACGGCATGGGAGATTTCAGTTTCAAAATCTCTGTGAAAAAGCGTCAGAGAAGCTTCTCCGTTTAGAATCCATTATATCATACTGAACTGAAGAATTGGTAGTTACAAGGGAGTTAGAGCTGCAAGCAGTTTGGTTTGGGAAATTAGACGAGAAATCACATTGCAAAGGCCTTCCAACAGGATTGGAAAAGTGTGTTCTATATCTCTGCCAAACAGACTCCCAGGAGTTTGAGCTTTCAGAAGCAAGTTTAACTCTAAGGGAGGAAGCAGCAGAATGTGCCTCTCACATCTAGCCTGTAGGAATTCAGGTTGGCACGTTCTATGGGGAAGCCCATTGGCGCCTTCGTTGGAAACGGGTTTCGAAATTTCAGTTTCAAAATCTCTGTGAAAAAGCATCAGAGAAGCTTCTCCGTTTAGAATCCAGCATATCTCACTGAACCGAAGAAGTGGTAGTTAGAACCTAGAGCTGCAAGCACTTTGGTTTGGGAAATTAGACGCGAAATGACACTGCAAATGCCTTCCAACAGGCTTGGAAAAGTGTGTTCTATATCTCTGCCAAACAGACGCCCCGGAGGTTGAGCTTTCAGAAGCAAGTTTAACTCTAAGAGAGGAAGCAGCAGAATGTGCCTCTCACATCTAGCCTGTAGGAATTCAGGTTGGCTAGTTCCATGGTGAATCCCATTGCTGCCTATGGTGGAAACAGCATGGGAGATTTCAGTTTCAAAATCTCTGTGAAAAAGCGTCAGAGAAGCTTCTCCGTTTAGAATCCAGCATATCTCACTGAACCGAAAAAGTGGTAGTTAGAATGTAGAGCTGCAAGCAGTTTGGTTTGGGAAATTAGACGCGAAATGACACTGCAAAGGCCATCGAACAGGCTTGGAAAAGTGTGTTCTATATCTCTGCCAAACAGACTCCCTGGAGGTAGAGCTTTCAGAAGCAAGTTTAACTCTAAGGGAGGAAGCAGCAGAATGTGCCTCTCACATCTAGCCAGTAGGAATTCAGGTTGGCAAGTACTATGGGGAAGCCCATTGCTGCCTATGGTGGAAACGGCATGGGAGATTTCAGTTTCAAAATCTCTGTGAAAAAGCGTGAGAGACGCTTCTCCGTTTAGCATCCAGCATATCTCACTGAACCGAAGAAGTGGTAGTTAGAAGGGAATTAGAGCTGCAAGCAGTTTGGTTTGGGAAATTAGACGCGAAATCACATTGCAAAGGCCTTCGAACAGGCTTGGAAAAGTGTGTTCTATATCTCTGCCAAACAGACTCCCCGGAGGTTGAGCTTTCAGAAGCAAGTTTAACTCTAAGAGAGGAAGCAGCAGAATGTGCCTCTCACATCTAGCCTGTAGGAATTCAGGTTGGCAAGTTCTATGGGGAAGCCCATTACTGCCTATGGGGGAAAAGGCATGGGAGATTTCAGTTTCAAAATCTCTGTGAAAAAGCGTCAGAGAAGCTTCTCTGTTTAGGATCCAGCATATCTCACTGAACCGAAGAAGTGGTAGTTAGAAGGGAGTTAGAGCTGCAAGCAGTTTGGTTTGGGAAATTAGACGCGAAATGACACTGCAAAGGCCTTCCAACAGGCTTGGAAAAGTTTGTTCTATACTTCTGCCAAACAGTCTCCCTGGAGGTTGATCTTTCAGAAGCAAGTTTAACACTAAGGGAGGAAGCAGCAGAATGTGCCTCTCACATCTAGCCTGTAGGAATTCAGGTTGGCAAATTCTATGGGGAAGCCCATTGCTGCCTATGGGGGAAAAGGCATGGGAGATTTTAGTTTCAAAATCTTTGTGAAAAAGCGTCAGAGAAGCTTCTCCGTTTAGAATCCAGCATATCACACTGAACTGAAGAAGTGGTAGTTAGAAGGGAGTTAGAGCTGCAAGCAGTTTGGTTTGGGAAATTAGACCCGAAATCACACTGCAAATGCCTTCCAACAGGCTTGGAAAAGTGTGTTCTATATCTATGCCAAACAGACTCCCCAGAGCTTGAGCTTTCAGAAGCAAGTTTAACTCTAAGAGAGGAAGCAGCAGAATGTGCCTCTCACATCTAGCCTGTAGGAATTCAGGTTGGTAAGTTCTATGGGGAAGCCCATTGGCGCCTTCCTTGGAAACGGGTTTGGAAATTTCAGTTTCAAAATCTCTGTGAAAAAGCATCTGAGAAGCTTCTCCGTTTAGAATCCAGCATATCTCACTGAACCGAAAAAGTGGTAGTTAGAACCTAGACCTGCACGCAGTTTGGTTTGGGAAATTAGACACGAAATGACACTGCAAATGCCTTCCAACAGGCTTGGAAAATTGTGTTCTATATCTCTGCCAAACAGACTCCCCGGAGCTTGAGCTTTTAGAAGCAAGTTAAACTCTAAGAGAGGAAGCAGCAGAATGTGCCTCTCACATCTAGCCTGTAGGAATTCAGGTTGGCAAGTTCTATGGGGAAGCCCATTGCTGCCTATGGGGGAAACGGCAGGGGAGATTTCAGTTTCAAAATCTCTTTGAAAAAGCATCAGAGAAGCTTCTCCGTTTAGAATCCAGCATATGTCACTGAACTGAAGAAGTAGTAGTTAGAAGGGAGTTAGAGCTGCAAGCAGTTTGGTTTGGGAAATTAGACGCGAAATGACACTGCAAAGGCCTTCCAACAGGCTTGGAAAAGTGTGTTCTATACCTCTGCCAAACAGACTCCCTGGAGGTTGAGCTTTCAGAAGCAAGTTTAACTCTAAGGGAGGAAGCAGCAGAATGTGCCTCTCACATCTAGCCTGTAGGAATTCAGGTTGGCAAGTTCTATGGGGAAGCCCATTGCTGCCTATGGTGGAAACGGCATGGGAGATTTCAGTTTCAAAATCTCTGTGAAAGAGCGTCAGAGAAGCTTCTCCGTTTAGAATCCAGCATATCACACTGAACCGAAGAAGTGGTAGTTAGAAGGGAGTTAGAGCTGCAAGCAGTTTGGTTTGGGAAATTAGACGCGAAATCACATTGCAAAGGCCTTCGAACATGCTTGGAAAAGTGTGTTCTATATCTCTGCCAAACAGACTCCCCAGAGGTTGAGCTTTCAGAAGCAAGTTTAACTCTTAGGGTGGAATCAGCAGAATGTGTCCCTCACATCTAGCCTGTAGGAATTCAGGTTGGCAAGTTCTATGGGGAAGCCCATTGCTGCCTATGGTGGAAACGGCATGGGAGATTTCAGTTTCAAAATCTCTGTGAAAAAGCGTCAGAGAAGCTTCTCCGTTTAGAATCCATTATATCATACTGAACTGAAGAATTGGTAGTTACAAGGGAGTTAGAGCTGCAAGCAGTTTGGTTTGGGAAATTAGACGAGAAATCACATTGCAAAGGCCTTCCAACAGGATTGGAAAAGTGTGTTCTATATCTCTGCCAAACAGACTCCCAGGAGTTTGAGCTTTCAGAAGCAAGTTTAACTCTAAGGGAGGAAGCAGCAGAATGTGCCTCTCACATCTAGCCTGTAGGAATTCAGGTTGGCACGTTCTATGGGGAAGCCCATTGGCGCCTTCGTTGGAAACGGGTTTCGAAATTTCAGTTTCAAAATCTCTGTGAAAAAGCATCAGAGAAGCTTCTCCGTTTAGAATCCAGCATATCTCACTGAACCGAAGAAGTGGTAGTTAGAACCTAGAGCTGCAAGCACTTTGGTTTGGGAAATTAGACGCGAAATGACACTGCAAATGCCTTCCAACAGGCTTGGAAAAGTGTGTTCTATATCTCTGCCAAACAGACGCCCCGGAGGTTGAGCTTTCAGAAGCAAGTTTAACTCTAAGAGAGGAAGCAGCAGAATGTGCCTCTCACATCTAGCCTGTAGGAATTCAGGTTGGCTAGTTCCATGGTGAATCCCATTGCTGCCTATGGTGGAAACAGCATGGGAGATTTCAGTTTCAAAATCTCTGTGAAAAAGCGTCAGAGAAGCTTCTCCGTTTAGAATCCAGCATATCTCACTGAACCGAAAAAGTGGTAGTTAGAATGTAGAGCTGCAAGCAGTTTGGTTTGGGAAATTAGACGCGAAATGACACTGCAAAGGCCATCGAACAGGCTTGGAAAAGTGTGTTCTATATCTCTGCCAAACAGACTCCCTGGAGGTAGAGCTTTCAGAAGCAAGTTTAACTCTAAGGGAGGAAGCAGCAGAATGTGCCTCTCACATCTAGCCAGTAGGAATTCAGGTTGGCAAGTTCTATGGGGAAGCCCATTGCTGCCTATGGTGGAAACGGCATGGGAGATTTCAGTTTCAAAATCTCTGTGAAAAAGCGTGAGAGACGCTTCTCCGTTTAGCATCCAGCATATCTCACTGAACCGAAGAAGTGGTAGTTAGAAGGGAATTAGAGCTGCAAGCAGTTTGGTTTGGGAAATTAGACGCGAAATCACACTGCAAAGGCCTTCGAACAGGCTTGGAAAAGTGTGTTCTATATCTCTGCCAAACAGACTCCCCGGAGGTTGAGCTTTCAGAAGCAAGTTTAACTCTTAGGGTGCAAGCAGCAGAATGTGCCCCTCACATCTAGCCTGTAGGAATTCAGGTTGGCAAGTTCTATGGGGAAGCCCATTGGCGCCTTCGTTGGAAACGGGTTTGGAAATTTCAGTTTCAAAATCTCTGTGAAAAAGCATCAGAGAAGCTTCTCCGTTTAGAATCCAGCGTATCTCACTGAACCGAAAAAGTGGTAGTTAGAACCTAGAGCTGCAAGCACTTTGGTTTGGGAAATTAGACGCGAAATGACACTGCAAATGCCTTCCAACAGGCTTGGAAAAGTGTGTTCTATATCTCTGCCAAACAGACGCCCCGGAGGTTGAGCTTTCAGAAGCAAGTTTAACTCTAAGAGAGGAAGCAGCAGAATGTGCCTCTCACATCTAGCCTGTAGGAATTCAGGTTGGCTAGTTCCATGGTGAAGCCCATTGCTGCCTATGGTGGAAACAGCATGGGAGATTTCAGTTTCAAAATCTCTGTGAAAAAGCGTCAGAGAAGCTTCTCCGTTTAGAATCCAGCATATCTCACTGAACCGAAAAAGTGGTAGTTAGAATGTAGAGCTGCAAGCAGTTTGGTTTGGGAAATTAGACGCGAAATGACACTGCAAAGGCCATCGAACAGGCTTGGAAAAGTGTGTTCTATATCTCTGCCAAACAGACTCCCTGGAGGTAGAGCTTTCAGAAGCAAGTTTAACTCTAAGGGAGGAAGCAGCAGAATGTGCCTCTCACATCTAGCCTGTAGGAATTCAGGTTGGCAAGTTCTATGGGGAAGCCCATTGCTGCCTATGGTGGAAACGGCATGGGAGATTTCAGTTTCAAAATCTCTGTGAAAAAGCGTCAGAGAAGCTTCTCCGTTTAGAATCCAGCATATCTCACTGAACCGAAGAAGTGGTAGTTAGAAGGGAGTTAGAGCTGCAAGCAGTTTGGTTTGGGAAATTAGACGCGAAATCACACTGCAAATGCCTTCCAACAGGCTTGGAAAAGTGTGTTCTATATCTCTGCCAAACATACTCCCCGGAGGTTGAGCTTTAAGAAGCAAGTTTAACACTAAGGGAGGAAGCAACAGAATGTGCCTCTCACATCTAGCCTGTAGGAATTCAGGTTGGCAAGTTCTATGGGGAAGCCCATTGCTGCCTATGGTGGAAACGGCATGGGAGATTTCAGTTTCAAAATCTCTGTGAAAAAGCGTCAGAGAAGCTTCTCCGTTTAGAATCCAGCATATCTCACTGAACCGAAGAAGTGGTAGTTAGAAGGGAGTTAGAGCTGCAAGCAGTTTGGTTTGGGAAATTAGACCCGAAATCACATTGCAAAGGCCTTCGAACAGGCTTGGAAAAGTGTGTTCTATATCTCTGCCAAACAGACTCCCCGGAGGTTGAGCTTTCAGAAGCAAGTTTAACTCTAAGGGAGGAAGCAGCAGAATGTGCCTCTCACATCTAGCCTGTAGGAATTCAGGTTGGCAAGTCCTATTGGGAAGCTCATTGCTGCCTATGGTGGAAACGGCATGGGAGATTTCAGTTTCAAAATCTCTGTGAAAAAGCGTCAGAGAAGCTTCTCCATTTAGAATCCAGCATATCTCACTGAACCGAAGAAGTGGTTGTTAGAAGGGAGTTAGAGCTGCAAGCAGTTTGTTTTGGGAGATTAGACGCGAAATCACATAGCAAAGGCCTTCCAACAGGCTTGGAAAAGTGCGTTCTATATCTCTGCCAAACAGACTACCCGGAGGTTGAGCTTTCAGAAGCAAGTTTAACTCTAAGGGAGGAAGCAGCAGAATGTGCCTCTCACATGTAGCCTGCAGGAATTCAGGTTGGCAAGTTCTATGGGGAAGCCCATTGGCGCCTTCGTTGGAAACGGGTTTGGAAATTTCAGTTTCAAAAACTCTGTGAAAAAGCATCAGAGAAGCGTCTCTGTTTAGAATCCAGCATATCTCACTGAACCGAAAAAGTGGTAGTTAGAAGGTAGAGCTGCAAGCAGTTGGGTTTGGGAAATTAGACGCGAAATGACACTGCAAAGACCTTCCAACAGGCTTGGAAAAGTGTGTTCTATATCTCTGCCAAACAGACTACCCGGAGGTTGAGCTTTCAGAAGCAAGTTTAACTCTAAGGGAGGAAGCAGCAGAATGTGCCTCTCACATCTAGCCTGTAGGAATTCAGGTTGGCAAGTTCTATGGGGAAGCCCATTGCATCCTACGGTGGAAACGGCATGGGAGATTTCAGTTTCAAAATCTCTGTGAAAAAGCGTCAGAGAAGCTTCTCCGTTTAGAATCCAGCATATCTCACTGAACCGAAAAAGTGGTAGTTAGAAGGTAGAGCTGCAAGCAGTTTGGTTTGGGAAATTAGAGGCGAAATGACACTGCAAATGCCTTCTAACAGGCTTGGAAAAGTGCGTTGTATATGTCTGCCAAACAGACCCCCGGAGGTTGAGCTTTCAGAGGCTAGTTTAACTCTAAGGGAGGAAGCAGCAGAATGTGCCTCTCACATCTAGCCTGTAGCAATTCAGGTTGGCAAGTTCTATGGGGAAGCCCATTGGTGCCTTCGTTGGAAACGGGTTTGGAAATTTCAATTTCAAAATCTCTGTGAAAAAGCATCAGGGAAGCTTCTCCGTTTAGAATCCAGCATATCTCACTGAACCGAAAAAGTGGTAGTTAGATGGTAGAGCTGCAAGCAGTTTGGTTTGGGAAATTAGACGTGAAATGACACTACAAATGCCTTCCAACAGGCTTGGAAAAGTGTGTTGTATTTCTCTGCCAAACAGACTTCCCGGAGGTTGAGCTTTCAGAAGCAAGTTTAACTCTAAGGGAGGAAGCA
The DNA here is from genome assembly GCF_027409185.1 of Cynocephalus volans. NCBI lineage: Eukaryota > Metazoa > Chordata > Mammalia > Dermoptera > Cynocephalidae > Cynocephalus > Cynocephalus volans. The sequence goes on from NW_026902404.1 coordinate 386,803, forward strand.
GCAGAATGTGCCTCTCACATCTAGACTGTAGGAATTCAAGTTGGCAAGTTCTATGGGGAAGCCCATTGCTGCCTATGGTGGAAACGGCATGGGAGATTTCAGTTTCAAAATCTCTGTGAAAAAGCGTCAGAGAAGCTTCTCCGTTTAGAATCCATTATATCATACTGAACTGAAGAATTGGTAGTTACAAGGGAGTTAGAGCTGCAAGCAGTTTGGTTTGGGAAATTAGACGAGAAATCACATTGCAAAGGCCTTCCAACAGGATTGGAAAAGTGTGTTCTATATCTCTGCCAAACAGACTCCCAGGAGTTTGAGCTTTCAGAAGCAAGTTTAACTCTAAGGGAGGAAGCAGCAGAATGTGCCTCTCACATCTAGCCTGTAGGAATTCAGGTTGGCACGTTCTATGGGGAAGCCCATTGGCGCCTTCGTTGGAAACGGGTTTCGAAATTTCAGTTTCAAAATCTCTGTGAAAAAGCATCAGGGAAGCTTCTCCGTTTAGAATCCAGCATATCTCACTGAACCGAAGAAGTGGTAGTTAGAACCTAGAGCTGCAAGCACTTTGGTTTGGGAAATTAGACGCGAAATGACACTGCAAATGCCTTCCAACAGGCTTGGAAAAGTGTGTTCTATATCTCTGCCAAACAGACGCCCCGGAGGTTGAGCTTTCAGAAGCAAGTTTAACTCTAAGAGAGGAAGCAGCAGAATGTGCCTCTCACATCTAGCCTGTAGGAATTCAGGTTGGCTAGTTCCATGGTGAATCCCATTGCTGCCTATGGTGGAAACAGCATGGGAGATTTCAGTTTCAAAATCTCTGTGAAAAAGCGTCAGAGAAGCTTCTCCGTTTAGAATCCAGCATATCTCACTGAACCGAAAAAGTGGTAGTTAGAATGTAGAGCTGCAAGCAGTTTGGTTTGGGAAATTAGACGCGAAATGACACTGCAAAGGCCATCGAACAGGCTTGGAAAAGTGTGTTCTATATCTCTGCCAAACAGACTCCCTGGAGGTAGAGCTTTCAGAAGCAAGTTTAACTCTAAGGGAGGAAGCAGCAGAATGTGCCTCTCACATCTAGCCAGTAGGAATTCAGGTTGGCAAGTACTATGGGGAAGCCCATTGCTGCCTATGGTGGAAACGGCATGGGAGATTTCAGTTTCAAAATCTCTGTGAAAAAGCGTGAGAGACGCTTCTCCGTTTAGCATCCAGCATATCTCACTGAACCGAAGAAGTGGTAGTTAGAAGGGAATTAGAGCTGCAAGCAGTTTGGTTTGGGAAATTAGACGCGAAATCACACTGCAAAGGCCTTCGAACAGGCTTGGAAAAGTGTGTTCTATATCTCTGCCAAACAGACTCCCCGGAGGTTGAGCTTTCAGAAGCAAGTTTAACTCTTAGGGTGCAAGCAGCAGAATGTGCCCCTCACATCTAGCCTGTAGGAATTCAGGTTGGCAAGTTCTATGGGGAAGCCCATTGCATCCTATGGTGGAAACGGCATGGGAGATTTCAGTTTCAAAATCTCTGTGAAAAAGCATCAGAGAAGCTTCTCCTTTTAGAATCCAGCATATCTCACTGAACCGAAGAAGTGGTAGTTAGAAGGGAATTAGAGCTGCAAGCAGATTGGTTTGGGAAATTAGACGCGAAATGACACTGCAAATGCCTTCCAACAGGCATGGAAAAGTGTGTTCTATATCTCTGCCAAACAGACTCCCCGGAGGTTGAGCTTTCAGAAGCTAGTTTAACTCTAAGGGAGGAAGCAGCAGAATGTGCCTCTCACATCTAGCCTGTAGGAATTCAGGTTGGCAAGTTCTATGGGGAAGCCCATTGGCGCCTTCGTTGGAAACGGGATTGGAAATTTCAATTTCAAAAACTCTGTGAAAAAGCATCAGAGAAGCGTCTCTCTTTAGAATCCAGCATATCTCACTGAACCGAAAAAGTGGTAGTTAGAAGGTAGAGCTGCAAGCAGTTTGGTTTGGGAAATTAGACGCGAAATGACACTGCAAATGCCTTCCAACAGGCTTGGAAAAGTGTGTTGTATTTCTCTGCCAAACAAACTCCCCGGAGGTTGAGCTTTCAGAAGCAAGTTTAACTCTTAGGGTGGAAGCAACAGAATGTGCCCCTCACATCTAGCCTGTAGGAATTCAGGTTGGCAAGTTCTATGGGGAAGCCCATTGGCGCCTTCGTTGGAAACGGGTTTGGAAATTTCAGTTTCAAAATCTCTGTGAAAAAGCATCAGAGAAGCTTCTCCGTTTAGAATCCAGCGTATCTCACTGAACCGAAAAAGTGGTAGTTAGAACCTAGAGCTGCAAGCACTTTGGTTTGGGAAATTAGACGCGAAATGACACTGCAAATGCCTTCCAACAGGCTTGGAAAAGTGTGTTCTATATCTCTGCCAAACAGACGCCCCGGAGGTTGAGCTTTCAGAAGCAAGTTTAACTCTAAGAGAGGAAGCAGCAGAATGTGCCTCTCACATCTAGCCTGTAGGAATTCAGGTTGGCTAGTTCCATGGTGAAGCCCATTGCTGCCTATGGTGGAAACAGCATGGGAGATTTCAGTTTCAAAATCTCTGTGAAAAAGCGTCAGAGAAGCTTCTCCGTTTAGAATCCAGCATATCTCACTGAACCGAAAAAGTGGTAGTTAGAATGTAGAGCTGCAAGCAGTTTGGTTTGGGAAATTAGACGCGAAATGACACTGCAAAGGCCATCGAACAGGCTTGGAAAAGTGTGTTCTATATCTCTGCCAAACAGACTCCCTGGAGGTAGAGCTTTCAGAAGCAAGTTTAACTCTAAGGGAGGAAGCAGCAGAATGTGCCTCTCACATCTAGCCTGTAGGAATTCAGGTTGGCAAGTTCTATGGGGAAGCCCATTGCTGCCTATGGTGGAAACGGCATGGGAGATTTCAGTTTCAAAATCTCTGTGAAAAAGCGTCAGAGAAGCTTCTCCGTTTAGAATCCAGCATATCTCACTGAACCGAAGAAGTGGTAGTTAGAAGGGAGTTAGAGCTGCAAGCAGTTTGGTTTGGGAAATTAGACGCGAAATCACACTGCAAATGCCTTCCAACAGGCTTGGAAAAGTGTGTTCTATATCTCTGCCAAACATACTCCCCGGAGGTTGAGCTTTAAGAAGCAAGTTTAACACTAAGGGAGGAAGCAACAGAATGTGCCTCTCACATCTAGCCTGTAGGAATTCAGGTTGGCAAGTTCTATGGGGAAGCCCATTGCTGCCTATGGTGGAAACGGCATGGGAGATTTCAGTTTCAAAATCTCTGTGAAAAAGCGTCAGAGAAGCTTCTCCGTTTAGAATCCAGCATATCTCACTGAACCGAAGAAGTGGTAGTTAGAAGGGAGTTAGAGCTGCAAGCAGTTTGGTTTGGGAAATTAGACCCGAAATCACATTGCAAAGGCCTTCGAACAGGCTTGGAAAAGTGTGTTCTATATCTCTGCCAAACAGACTCCCCGGAGGTTGAGCTTTCAGAAGCAAGTTTAACTCTAAGGGAGGAAGCAGCAGAATGTGCCTCTCACATCTAGCCTGTAGGAATTCAGGTTGGCAAGTCCTATTGGGAAGCTCATTGCTGCCTATGGTGGAAACGGCATGGGAGATTTCAGTTTCAAAATCTCTGTGAAAAAGCGTCAGAGAAGCTTCTCCATTTAGAATCCAGCATATCTCACTGAACCGAAGAAGTGGTTGTTAGAAGGGAGTTAGAGCTGCAAGCAGTTTGTTTTGGGAGATTAGACGCGAAATCACATAGCAAAGGCCTTCCAACAGGCTTGGAAAAGTGCGTTCTATATCTCTGCCAAACAGACTACCCGGAGGTTGAGCTTTCAGAAGCAAGTTTAACTCTAAGGGAGGAAGCAGCAGAATGTGCCTCTCACATGTAGCCTGCAGGAATTCAGGTTGGCAAGTTCTATGGGGAAGCCCATTGGCGCCTTCGTTGGAAACGGGTTTGGAAATTTCAGTTTCAAAAACTCTGTGAAAAAGCATCAGAGAAGCGTCTCTGTTTAGAATCCAGCATATCTCACTGAACCGAAAAAGTGGTAGTTAGAAGGTAGAGCTGCAAGCAGTTGGGTTTGGGAAATTAGACGCGAAATGACACTGCAAAGACCTTCCAACAGGCTTGGAAAAGTGTGTTCTATATCTCTGCCAAACAGACTACCCGGAGGTTGAGCTTTCAGAAGCAAGTTTAACTCTAAGGGAGGAAGCAGCAGAATGTGCCTCTCACATCTAGCCTGTAGGAATTCAGGTTGGCAAGTTCTATGGGGAAGCCCATTGCATCCTACGGTGGAAACGGCATGGGAGATTTCAGTTTCAAAATCTCTGTGAAAAAGCGTCAGAGAAGCTTCTCCGTTTAGAATCCAGCATATCTCACTGAACCGAAAAAGTGGTAGTTAGAAGGTAGAGCTGCAAGCAGTTTGGTTTGGGAAATTAGAGGCGAAATGACACTGCAAATGCCTTCTAACAGGCTTGGAAAAGTGTGTTGTATATGTCTGCCAAACAGACTCCCCGGAGGTTGAGCTTTCAGAGGCTAGTTTAACTCTAAGGGAGGAAGCAGCAGAATGTGCCTCTCACATCTAGCCTGTAGCAATTCAGGTTGGCAAGTTCTATGGGGAAGCCCATTGGTGCCTTCGTTGGAAACGGGTTTGGAAATTTCAATTTCAAAATCTCTGTGAAAAAGCATCAGGGAAGCTTCTCCGTTTAGAATCCAGCATATCTCACTGAACCGAAAAAGTGGTAGTTAGATGGTAGAGCTGCAAGCAGTTTGGTTTGGGAAATTAGACGTGAAATGACACTACAAATGCCTTCCAACAGGCTTGGAAAAGTGTGTTGTATTTCTCTGCCAAACAGACTTCCCGGAGGTTGAGCTTTCAGAAGCAAGTTTAACTCTAAGGGAGGAAGCAGCAGAATGTGCCTCTCACATCTAGACTGTAGGAATTCAAGTTGGCAAGTTCTATGGGGAAGCCCATTGCTGCCTATGGTGGAAACGGCATGGGAGATTTCAGTTTCAAAATCTCTGTGAAAAAGCGTCAGAGAAGCTTCTCCGTTTAGAATCCATTATATCATACTGAACTGAAGAATTGGTAGTTACAAGGGAGTTAGAGCTGCAAGCAGTTTGGTTTGGGAAATTAGACGAGAAATCACATTGCAAAGGCCTTCCAACAGGATTGGAAAAGTGTGTTCTATATCTCTGGCAAACAGACTCCCAGGAGTTTGAGCTTTCAGAAGCAAGTTTAACTCTAAGGGAGGAAGCAGCAGAATGTGCCTCTCACATCTAGCCTGTAGGAATTCAGGTTGGCACGTTCTATGGGGAAGCCCATTGGCGCCTTCGTTGGAAACGGGTTTCGAAATTTCAGTTTCAAAATCTCTGTGAAAAAGCATGAGAGAAGCTTCTCCGTTTAGGATCCAGCATATCTCACTGAACCGAAGAAGTGGTAGTTAGAAGGGAGTTAGAGCTGCAAGCAGTTTGGTTTGGGAAATTAGACGCGAAATGACACTGCAAAGGCCTTCCAACAGGCTTGGAAAAGTTTGTTCTATACTTCTGCCAAACAGTCTCCCTGGAGGTTGATCTTTCAGAAGCAAGTTTAACACTAAGGGAGGAAGCAGCAGAATGTGCCTCTCACATCTAGCCTGTAGGAATTCAGGTTGGCAAATTCTATGGGGAAGCCCATTGCTGCCTATGGGGGAAAAGGCATGGGAGATTTTAGTTTCAAAATCTTTGTGAAAAAGCGTCAGAGAAGCTTCTCCGTTTAGAATCCAGCATATCACACTGAACTGAAGAAGTGGTAGTTAGAAGGGAGTTAGAGCTGCAAGCAGTTTGGTTTGGGAAATTAGACCCGAAATCACACTGCAAATGCCTTCCAACAGGCTTGGAAAAGTGTGTTCTATATCTATGCCAAACAGACTCCCCAGAGCTTGAGCTTTCAGAAGCAAGTTTAACTCTAAGAGAGGAAGCAGCAGAATGTGCCTCTCACATCTAGCCTGTAGGAATTCAGGTTGGTAAGTTCTATGGGGAAGCCCATTGGCGCCTTCCTTGGAAACGGGTTTGGAAATTTCAGTTTCAAAATCTCTGTGAAAAAGCATCTGAGAAGCTTCTCCGTTTAGAATCCAGCATATCTCACTGAACCGAAAAAGTGGTAGTTAGAACCTAGACCTGCACGCAGTTTGGTTTGGGAAATTAGACACGAAATGACACTGCAAATGCCTTCCAACAGGCTTGGAAAATTGTGTTCTATATCTCTGCCAAACAGACTCCCCGGAGCTTGAGCTTTTAGAAGCAAGTTAAACTCTAAGAGAGGAAGCAGCAGAATGTGCCTCTCACATCTAGCCTGTAGGAATTCAGGTTGGCAAGTTCTATGGGGAAGCCCATTGCTGCCTATGGGGGAAACGGCAGGGGAGATTTCAGTTTCAAAATCTCTTTGAAAAAGCATCAGAGAAGCTTCTCCGTTTAGAATCCAGCATATGTCACTGAACTGAAGAAGTAGTAGTTAGAAGGGAGTTAGAGCTGCAAGCAGTTTGGTTTGGGAAATTAGACGCGAAATGACACTGCAAAGGCCTTCCAACAGGCTTGGAAAAGTGTGTTCTATACCTCTGCCAAACAGACTCCCTGGAGGTTGAGCTTTCAGAAGCAAGTTTAACTCTAAGGGAGGAAGCAGCAGAATGTGCCTCTCACATCTAGCCTGTAGGAATTCAGGTTGGCAAGTTCTATGGGGAAGCCCATTGCTGCCTATGGTGGAAACGGCATGGGAGATTTCAGTTTCAAAATCTCTGTGAAAGAGCGTCAGAGAAGCTTCTCCGTTTAGAATCCAGCATATCACACTGAACCGAAGAAGTGGTAGTTAGAAGGGAGTTAGAGCTGCAAGCAGTTTGGTTTGGGAAATTAGACGCGAAATCACATTGCAAAGGCCTTCGAACATGCTTGGAAAAGTGTGTTCTATATCTCTGCCAAACAGACTCCCCAGAGGTTGAGCTTTCAGAAGCAAGTTTAACTCTTAGGGTGGAATCAGCAGAATGTGTCCCTCACATCTAGCCTGTAGGAATTCAGGTTGGCAAGTTCTATGGGGAAGCCCATTGCTGCCTATGGTGGAAACGGCATGGGAGATTTCAGTTTCAAAATCTCTGTGAAAAAGCGTCAGAGAAGCTTCTCCGTTTAGAATCCAGCATATCTCACGGAACCGAAGAAGTGGTAGTTACAAGGGAGTTAGATCTGCAAGCAGTTTGGTTTGGGAAATTAGATGCGAAATCACATTGCAAAGGCCTTCCAACAGGCTTGGAAAAGTGTGTTCTATATCTATGCCAAACAGACTCCCCAGAGCTTGAGCTTTCAGAAGCAAGTTTAACTCTAAGAGAGGAAGCAGCAGAATGTGCCTCTCACATCTAGCCTGTAGGAATTCAGGTTGGTAAGTTCTATGGGGAAGCCCATTGGCGCCTTCGTTGGAAACGGGTTTGGAAATTTCAGTTTCAAAATCTCTGTGAAAAAGCATCTGAGAAGCTTCTCCGTTTAGAATCCAGCATATCTCACTGAACCGAAAAAGTGGTAGTTAGAACCTAGACCTGCACGCAGTTTGGTTTGGGAAATTAGACACGAAATGACACTGCAAATGCCTTCCAACAGGCTTGGAAAATTGTGTTCTATATCTCTGCCAAACAGACTCCCCGGAGCTTGAGCTTTTAGAAGCAAGTTAAACTCTAAGAGAGGAAGCAGCAGAATGTGCCTCTCACATCTAGCCTGTAGGAATTCAGGTTGGCAAGTTCTATGGGGAAGCCCATTGCTGCCTATGGGGGAAACGGCAGGGGAGATTTCAGTTTCAAAATCTCTTTGAAAAAGCATCAGAGAAGCTTCTCCGTTTAGAATCCAGCATATGTCACTGAACCGAAGAAGTGGTTGTTAGAAGGGAGTTAGAGCTGCAAGCAGTTTGTTTTGGGAGATTAGACGCGAAATCACATAGCAAAGGCCTTCCAACAGGCTTGGAAAAGTGCGTTCTATATCTCTGCCAAACAGACTACCCGGAGGTTGAGCTTTCAGAAGCAAGTTTAACTCTAAGGGAGGAAGCAGCAGAATGTGCCTCTCACATGTAGCCTGCAGGAATTCAGGTTGGCAAGTTCTATGGGGAAGCCCATTGGCGCCTTCGTTGGAAACGGGTTTGGAAATTTCAGTTTCAAAAACTCTGTGAAAAAGCATCAGAGAAGCGTCTCTGTTTAGAATCCAGCATATCTCACTGAACCGAAAAAGTGGTAGTTAGAAGGTAGAGCTGCAAGCAGTTGGGTTTGGGAAATTAGACGCGAAATGACACTGCAAAGACCTTCCAACAGGCTTGGAAAGGTGTGTTCTATATCTCTGCCAAACAGACTACCCGGAGGTTGAGCTTTCAGAAGCAAGTTTAACTCTAAGGGAGGAAGCAGCAGAATGTGCCTCTCACATCTAGCCTGTAGGAATTCAGGTTGGCAAGTTCTATGGGGAAGCCCATTGCATCCTACGGTGGAAACGGCATGGGAGATTTCAGTTTCAAAATCTCTGTGAAAAAGCGTCAGAGAAGCTTCTCCGTTTAGAATCCAGCATATCTCACTGAACCGAAAAAGTGGTAGTTAGAAGGTAGAGCTGCAAGCAGTTTGGTTTGGGAAATTAGAGGCGAAATGACACTGCAAATGCCTTCTAACAGGCTTGGAAAAGTGTGTTGTATATGTCTGCCAAACAGACTCCCCGGAGGTTGAGCTTTCAGAGGCTAGTTTAACTCTAAGGGAGGAAGCAGCAGAATGTGCCTCTCACATCTAGCCTGTAGCAATTCAGGTTGGCAAGTTCTATGGGGAAGCCCATTGGTGCCTTCGTTGGAAACGGGTTTGGAAATTTCAATTTCAAAATCTCTGTGAAAAAGCATCAGGGAAGCTTCTCCGTTTAGAATCCAGCATATCTCACTGAACCGAAAAAGTGGTAGTTAGATGGTAGAGCTGCAAGCAGTTTGGTTTGGGAAATTAGACGTGAAATGACACTACAAATGCCTTCCAACAGGCTTGGAAAAGTGTGTTGTATTTCTCTGCCAAACAGACTTCCCGGAGGTTGAGCTTTCAGAAGCAAGTTTAACTCTAAGGGAGGAAGCAGCAGAATGTGCCTCTCACATCTAGACTGTAGGAATTCAAGTTGGCAAGTTCTATGGGGAAGCCCATTGCTGCCTATGGTGGAAACGGCATGGGAGATTTCAGTTTCAAAATCTCTGTGAAAAAGCGTCAGAGAAGCTTCTCCGTTTAGAATCCATTATATCATACTGAACTGAAGAATTGGTAGTTACAAGGGAGTTAGAGCTGCAAGCAGTTTGGTTTGGGAAATTAGACGAGAAATCACATTGCAAAGGCCTTCCAACAGGATTGGAAAAGTGTGTTCTATATCTCTGCCAAACAGACTCCCAGGAGTTTGAGCTTTCAGAAGCAAGTTTAACTCTAAGGGAGGAAGCAGCAGAATGTGCCTCTCACATCTAGCCTGTAGGAATTCAGGTTGGCACGTTCTATGGGGAAGCCCATTGGCGCCTTCGTTGGAAACGGGTTTCGAAATTTCAGTTTCAAAATCTCTGTGAAAAAGCATCAGAGAAGCTTCTCCGTTTGGAATCCAGCATATCTCACTGAACCGAAGAAGTGGTAGTTAGAAGGGAATTAGAGATGTAAGCAGTTTGGTTTGGGAAATTAGACGCGAAATCACATTGAAAAGGCCTTCGAACAGGCTTGGAAAAGTGTGTTCTATATCTCTGCCAAACAGACTCCCCGGAGGTTGAGCTTTCAGAAGCAAGTTTAACTCTAAGAGAGGAAGCAGCAGAATGTGCCTCTCACATCTAGCCTGTAGGAATTCAGGTTGGCAAGTTCTATGGGGAAGCCCATTACTGCCTATGGGGGAAAAGGCATGGGAGATTTCAGTTTCAAAATCTCTGTGAAAAAGCGTCAGAGAAGCTTCTCTGTTTAGGATCCAGCATATCTCACTGAACCGAAGAAGTGGTAGTTAGAAGGGAGTTAGAGCTGCAAGCAGTTTGGTTTGGGAAATTAGACGCGATATGACACTGCAAAGGCCTTCCAACAGGCTTGGAAAAGTTTGTTCTATACTTCTGCCAAACAGTCTCCCTGGAGGTTGATCTTTCAGAAGCAAGTTTAACACTAAGGGAGGAAGCAGCAGAATGTGCCTCTCACATCTAGCCTGTAGGAATTCAGGTTGGCAAGTTCTATGGGGAAGCCCATTGCTGCCTATGGGGGAAAAGGCATGGGAGATTTTAGTTTCAAAATCTTTGTGAAAAAGCGTCAGAGAAGCTTCTCCGTTTAGAATCCAGCATATCACACTGAACTGAAGAAGTGGTAGTTAGAAGGGAGTTAGAGCTGCAAGCAGTTTGGTTTGGGAAATTAGACCCGAAATCACACTGCAAATGCCTTCCAACAGGCTTGGAAAAGTGTGTTCTATATCTCTGCCAAACAGACTCCCCGGAGGTTGAGCTTTCAGAAGCAAGTTTAACTCTAAGGGAGGAAGCAGCAGAATGTGCCTCTCACATCTAGCCTGTAGGAATTCAGGTTGGCAAGTTCTATGGGGAAGCCCATTGCTGCCTATGGTGGAAACGGCATGGGAGATTTCAGTTTCAAAATCTCTGTGAAAGAGCGTCAGAGAAGCTTCTCCGTTTAGAATCCAGCATATCACACTGAACCGAAGAAGTGGTAGTTAGAAGGGAGTTAGAGCTGCAAGCAGTTTGGTTTGGGAAATTAGACGCGAAATCACATTGCAAAGGCCTTCGAACATGCTTGGAAAAGTGTGTTCTATATCTCTGCCAAACAGACTCCCCAGAGGTTGAGCTTTCAGAAGCAAGTTTAACTCTTAGGGTGGAATCAGCAGAATGTGTCCCTCACATCTAGCCTGTAGGAATTCAGGTTGGCAAGTTCTATGGGGAAGCCCATTGCTGCCTATGGTGGAAACGGCATGGGAGATTTCAGTTTCAAAATCTCTGTGAAAAAGCGTCAGAGAAGCTTCTCCGTTTAGAATCCAGCATATCTCACGGAACCGAAGAAGTGGTAGTTACAAGGGAGTTAGATCTGCAAGCAGTTTGGTTTGGGAAATTAGATGCGAAATCACATTGCAAAGGCCTTCCAACAGGCTTGGAAAAGTGTGTTCTATATCTATGCCAAACAGACTCCCCAGAGCTTGAGCTTTCAGAAGCAAGTTTAACTCTAAGAGAGGAAGCAGCAGAATGTGCCTCTCACATCTAGCCTGTAGGAATTCAGGTTGGTAAGTTCTATGGGGAAGCCCATTGGCGCCTTCGTTGGAAACGGGTTTGGAAATTTCAGTTTCAAAATCTCTGTGAAAAAGCATCTGAGAAGCTTCTCCGTTTAGAATCCAGCATATCTCACTGGACCGAAAAAGTGGTAGTTAGAACCTAGACCTGCACGCAGTTTGGTTTGGGAAATTAGACACGAAATGACACTGCAAATGCCTTCCAACAGGCTTGGAAAATTGTGTTCTATATCTCTGCCAAACAGACTCCCCGGAGCTTGAGCTTTTAGAAGCAAGTTAAACTCTAAGAGAGGAAGCAGCAGAATGTGCCTCTCACATCTAGCCTGTAGGAATTCAGGTTGGCAAGTTCTATGGGGAAGCCCATTGCTGCCTATGGGGGAAAAGGCAGGGGAGATTTCAGTTTCAAAATCTCTTTGAAAAAGCATCAGAGAAGCTTCTCCGTTTAGAATCCAGCATATGTCACTGAACTGAAGAAGTAGTAGTTAGAAGGGAGTTAGAGCTGCAAGCAGTTTGGTTTGGGAAATTAGACGCGAAATGACACTGCAAAGGCCTTCCAACAGGCTTGGAAAAGTGTGTTCTATACCTCTGCCAAACAGACTCCCTGGAGGTTGAGCTTTCAGAAGCAAGTTTAACTCTAAGGGAGGAAGCAGCAGAATGTGCCTCTCACATCTAGCCTGTAGGAATTCAGGTTGGCAAGTTCTATGGGGAAGCCCATTGCTGCCTATGGTGGAAACGGCATGGGAGATTTCAGTTTCAAAATCTCTGTGAAAAAGAGTCAGAGAAGCTTTTCCGTTTAGAATCCAGCATATCTCACTGAACCCAAGAAGTGGTACTTAGAAGGGAGTTAGAGCTGCAAGCAGTTTGGTTTGGGAAATTAGACGCGACATGACACTGCAAATGCCTTCCAACAGGCTTGTAAAAGTGTGTTCTATATCTCTGCCAAACAGACTCCCCGGAGGTTGAGCTTTCAGAAGCAAGTTTAACTCTAAGGGAGGAAGCAGCAGAATGTGCCTCTCACATCTAGCCTGTAGGAATTCAGGTTGGCAAGTTCCTTGGGGAAGCCCATTGCTGCCTATGGTGGAAACGGCATTGGAGATTTCAGTTTCAAAATCTCTGTGAAAAAGCGTCAGAGAAGCTTCTCCGTTTAGAATCCAGCATATCTCACTGAACCGAAGTGGTGGTAGTTAGAAGGGAGTTAGAGCTTGAAGCAGATTGGTTTGGGAAATTAGACACGAAATCACATTGCAAAGGCCTTCCAACAGGCTTGGAAAAGTGTGTTCTATATCTCTGCCAAACAGACTCCCAGGAGGTTGAGCTTTCAGAAGCAAGTTTAACTCTGAGGGAGCAAGCACCAGAATGTGCCTCTCACATCTAGCCTGTAGGAATTCAGGTTGGCAAGTTCTATGGGGAAGCCCATTGGCGCCTTCATTGTAAACGCGATTAGAAATTTCAGTTTCAAAATCTCTGTGAAAAAGCATCAGAGAAGCTTCTCCGTTTAGAATCCAGCATATCTCACTGAACCGAAAAAGTGGTTGTCAGAACCTAGAGCTGCAAGCAGTTTGGTTTGGGAAATTAGACGCGAAATGACACTGCAAATGCCTTCCAACAGGCTTGGAAAAGTGTGTTCTATATCTCTGCCAAACAGACTCCGCGGAGCTTAAGCTTTCAGAAGCAAGTTTAACTCTAAGAGAGGAAGCAGCAGAATGTGCCTCTCACATCTAGCCTGTAGGAATTCAGGTTGGCAAGTTCTATGGGGAAACCCATTGCTGCCGATGGGGGAAACGGCATGGGAGATTTCAGTTTCAAAATCTCTGTGAAAAAGAGTCAGAGAAGCTTCTCCGTTTAGAATCCAGCATATCTCACTGAACCGAAGAAGTGGTAGTTAGAAGGGAGTTAGAGCTGCAAGCAGTTTGGTTTGGGAAATTAGACGCCAAATGACACTGCAAAGGCCTTCCAACAGGCTTGGAAAAGGGTGTTCTATACATCTGCCAAACAGACTCCCTGGAGGTTGAGCTTTTAGAAGCAAGGTTAACACTAAGGGAGGAAGCAGCAGAATGTGCCTCTCACATCTAGCCTGTAGGAATTCAGGTTGGCAAGTTCTATGGGGAAGCCCATTGCTGCCTATGGTGGAAACGGCATGGGAGATTTCAGTTTCAAAATCTCTGTGAAAAAGCGTCAGAGAAGCTTCTCCGTTTAGAATCCAGCATATCTCACTGAACCGAAGAGGTGGTAGTTAGAAGGGAGTTAGAGCTGCAAGCAGATTGGTTTGGGAAATTAGACAGGAAATCACATTGCAAAGGCCTTCCAACAGGCTTGGAAAAGTGTGTCCTATATCTCTGCCAAACAGACTCCCAGGAGTTTGAGCTTTCAGAAGCAAGTTTAACTCTAAGGGAGGAAGCAGCAGAATGTGCCTCTCACATCTAGCCTGTAGGAATTCAGGTAGGCACGTTTTATGGGGAAGCCCATTGGCGCCTTCGTTGGAAACGGGTTTCGAAATTTCAGTTTCAAAATCTCTGTGAAAAAGCATCAGAGAAGCTTCTCCGTTTAGAATCCAGCATATCTCACTGAACCGAAGAAGTGGTAGTTAGAAGGGAATTAGAGATGTAAGCAGTTTGGTTTGGGAAATTAGACGCGAAATCACATTGCAAAGGCCTTCGAACAGGCTTGGAAAAGTGTGTTCTATATCTCTGCCAAACAGACTCCCCGGAGGTTGAGCTTTCAGAAGCAAGTTTAACTCTTAGGGTGGAAGCAGCAGAATGTGCCCCTGACATCTAGCCTGTAGGAATTCAGGTTGGCAAGTTCTATGGGGAAGCCCATTGCTGCATATGGTGGAAACGGCATGGGAGATTTCAGTTTCAAAATCTCTGTGAAAAAGCGTCAGGGAAGCTTCTCCGTTTAGAATCCAGCATATCGCACTGAACCGAAGAAATGGTAGTTAGAAGGGAGTTAGAGCTGCAAGCAGTTTGGTTTGGGAAATTAGGCGCGAAATGACACTGCAAATGCCTTCCAACAGGCTTGGAAAAGTGTGTTCTATATCTCTGCCAAACAGACTCCCCGGAGGTTGAGCTTTCAGAAGCAAGTTTAACTCTAAGAGAGGAAGCAGCAGAATGTGCCTCTCACATCTAGCCTGTAGGAATTCAGGTTGGCAAGTTCTATGGGGAAGCCCATTACTGCCTATGGGGGAAAAGGCATGGGAGATTTCAGTTTCAAAATCTCTGTGAAAAAGCGTCAGAGAAGCTTCTCTGTTTAGGATCCAGCATATCTCACTGAACCGAAGAAGTGGTAGTTAGAAGGGAGTTAGAGCTGCAAGCAGTTTGGTTTGGGAAATTAGACGCGAAATGACACTGCAAAGGCCTTCCAACAGGCTTGGAAAAGTTTGTTCTATACTTCTACCAAACAGTCTCCCTGGAGGTTGATCTTTCAGAAGCAAGTTTAACACTAAGGGAGGAAGCAGCAGAATGTGCCTCTCACATCTAGCCTGTAGGAATTCAGGTTGGCAAGTTCTATGGGGAAGCCCATTGCTGCCTATGGTGGAAACGGCATGGGAGATTTCAGTTTCAAAATCTCTGTGAAAGAGCGTCAGAGAAGCTTCTCCGTTTAGAATCCAGCATATCACACTGAACCGAAGAAGTGGTAGTTAGAAGGGAGTTAGAGCTGCAAGCAGTTTGGTTTGGGAAATTAGACGCGAAATCACATTGCAAAGGCCTTCGAACATGCTTGGAAAAGTGTGTTCTATATCTCTGCCAAACAGACTCCCCAGAGGTTGAGCTTTCAGAAGCAAGTTTAACTCTTAGGGTGGAATCAGCAGAATGTGTCCCTCACATCTAGCCTGTAGGAATTCAGGTTGGCAAGTTCTATGGGGAAGCCCATTGCTGCCTATGGTGGAAACGGCATGGGAGATTTCAGTTTCAAAATCTCTGTGAAAAAGCGTCAGAGAAGCTTCTCCGTTTAGAATCCAGCATATCTCACGGAACCGAAGAAGTGGTAGTTACAAGGGAGTTAGATCTGCAAGCAGTTTGGTTTGGGAAATTAGATGCGAAATCACATTGCAAAGGCCTTCCAACAGGCTTGGAAAAGTGTGTTCTATATCTATGCCAAACAGACTCCCCAGAGCTTGAGCTTTCAGAAGCAAGTTTAACTCTAAGAGAGGAAGCAGCAGAATGTGCCTCTCACATCTAGCCTGTAGGAATTCAGGTTGGTAAGTTCTATGGGGAAGCCCATTGGCGCCTTCGTTGGAAACGGGTTTGGAAATTTCAGTTTCAAAATCTCTGTGAAAAAGCATCTGAGAAGCTTCTCCGTTTAGAATCCAGCATATCTCACTGGACCGAAAAAGTGGTAGTTAGAACCTAGACCTGCACGCAGTTTGGTTTGGGAAATTAGACACGAAATGACACTGCAAATGCCTTCCAACAGGCTTGGAAAATTGTGTTCTATATCTCTGCCAAACAGACTCCCCGGAGCTTGAGCTTTTAGAAGCAAGTTAAACTCTAAGAGAGGAAGCAGCAGAATGTGCCTCTCACATCTAGCCTGTAGGAATTCAGGTTGGCAAGTTCTATGGGGAAGCCCATTGCTGCCTATGGGGGAAAAGGCAGGGGAGATTTCAGTTTCAAAATCTCTTTGAAAAAGCATCAGAGAAGCTTCTCCGTTTAGAATCCAGCATATGTCACTGAACTGAAGAAGTAGTAGTTAGAAGGGAGTTAGAGCTGCAAGCAGTTTGGTTTGGGAAATTAGACGCGAAATGACACTGCAAAGGCCTTCCAACAGGCTTGGAAAAGTGTGTTCTATACCTCTGCCAAACAGACTCCCTGGAGGTTGAGCTTTCAGAAGCAAGTTTAACTCTAAGGGAGGAAGCAGCAGAATGTGCCTCTCACATCTAGCCTGTAGGAATTCAGGTTGGCAAGTTCTATGGGGAAGCCCATTGCTGCCTATGGTGGAAACGGCATGGGAGATTTCAGTTTCAAAATCTCTGTGAAAAAGAGTCAGAGAAGCTTTTCCGTTTAGAATCCAGCATATCTCACTGAACCCAAGAAGTGGTACTTAGAAGGGAGTTAGAGCTGCAAGCAGTTTGGTTTGGGAAATTAGACGCGACATGACACTGCAAATGCCTTCCAACAGGCTTGTAAAAGTGTGTTCTATATCTCTGCCAAACAGACTCCCCGGAGGTTGAGCTTTCAGAAGCAAGTTTAACTCTAAGGGAGGAAGCAGCAGAATGTGCCTGTCACATCTAGCCTGTAGGAATTCAGGTTGGCAAGTTCCTTGGGGAAGCCCATTGCTGCCTATGGTGGAAACGGCATTGGAGATTTCAGTTTCAAAATCTCTGTGAAAAAGCGTCAGAGAAGCTTCTCCGTTTAGAATCCAGCATATCTCACTGAACCGAAGTGGTGGTAGTTAGAAGGGAGTTAGAGCTGGAAGCAGATTGGTTTGGGAAATTAGACACGAAATCACATTGCAAAGGCCTTCCAACAGGCTTGGAAAAGTGTGTTCTATATCTCTGCCAAACAGACTCCCAGGAGGTTGAGCTTTCAGAAGCAAGTTTAACTCTGAGGGAGCAAGCACCAGAATGTGCCTCTCACATCTAGCCTGTAGGAATTCAGGTTGGCAAGTTCTATGGGGAAGCCCATTGGCGCCTTCATTGTAAACGCGATTAGAAATTTCAGTTTCAAAATCTCTGTGAAAAAGCATCAGAGAAGCTTCTCCGTTTAGAATCCAGCATATCTCACTGAACCGAAAAAGTGGTTGTCAGAACCTAGAGCTGCAAGCAGTTTGGTTTGGGAAATTAGACGCGAAATGACACTGCAAATGCCTTCCAACAGGCTTGGAAAAGTGTGTTCTATATCTCTGCCAAACAGACTCCGCGGAGCTTAAGCTTTCAGAAGCAAGTTTAACTCTAAGAGAGGAAGCAGCAGAATGTGCCTCTCACATCTAGCCTGTAGGAATTCAGGTTGGCAAGTTCTATGGGGAAACCCATTGCTGCCGATGGGGGAAACGGCATGGGAGATTTCAGTTTCAAAATCTCTGTGAAAAAGAGTCAGAGAAGCTTCTCCGTTTAGAATCCAGCATATCTCACTGAACCGAAGAAGTGGTAGTTAGAAGGGAGTTAGAGCTGCAAGCAGTTTGGTTTGGGAAATTAGACGCCAAATGACACTGCAAAGGCCTTCCAACAGGCTTGGAAAAGGGTGTTCTATACATCTGCCAAACAGACTCCCTGGAGGTTGAGCTTTTAGAAGCAAGGTTAACACTAAGGGAGGAAGCAGCAGAATGTGCCTCTCACATCTAGCCTGTAGGAATTCAGGTTGGCAAGTTCTATGGGGAAGCCCATTGCTGCCTATGGGGGAAACGGCATGGGAGATTTTAGTTTCAAAATCTTTGTGAAAAAGCGTCAGAGAAGCTTCTCCGTTTAGAATCCAGCATATCACACTGAACTGAAGAAGTGGTAGTTAGAAGGGAGTTAGAGCTGCAAGCAGTTTGGTTTGGGAAATTAGACCCGAAATCACACTGCAAATGCCTTCCAACAGGCTTGGAAAAGTGTGTTCTATATCTCTGCCAAACAGACTCCCCGGAGGTTGAGCTTTCAGAAGCAAGTTTAACTCTAAGGGAGGAAGCAGCAGAATGTGCCTCTCACATCTAGCCTGTAGGAATTCAGGTTGGCAAGTTCTATGGGGAAGCCCATTGCTGCCTATGGTGGAAACGGCATGGGAGATTTCAGTTTCAAAATCTCTGTGAAAGAGCGTCAGAGAAGCTTCTCCGTTTAGAATCCAGCATATCACACTGAACCGAAGAAGTGGTAGTTAGAAGGGAGTTAGAGCTGCAAGCAGTTTGGTTTGGGAAATTAGACGCGAAATCACATTGCAAAGGCCTTCGAACATGCTTGGAAAAGTGTGTTCTATATCTCTGCCAAACAGACTCCCCAGAGGTTGAGCTTTCAGAAGCAAGTTTAACTCTTAGGGTGGAATCAGCAGAATGTGTCCCTCACATCTAGCCTGTAGGAATTCAGGTTGGCAAGTTCTATGGGGAAGCCCATTGCTGCCTATGGTGGAAACGGCATGGGAGATTTCAGTTTCAAAATCTCTGTGAAAAAGCGTCAGAGAAGCTTCTCCGTTTAGAATCCAGCATATCTCACGGAACCGAAGAAGTGGTAGTTACAAGGGAGTTAGATCTGCAAGCAGTTTGGTTTGGGAAATTAGATGCGAAATCACATTGCAAAGGCCTTCCAACAGGCTTGGAAAAGTGTGTTCTATATCTATGCCAAACAGACTCCCCAGAGCTTGAGCTTTCAGAAGCAAGTTTAACTCTAAGAGAGGAAGCAGCAGAATGTGCCTCTCACATCTAGCCTGTAGGAATTCAGGTTGGTAAGTTCTATGGGGAAGCCCATTGGCGCCTTCGTTGGAAACGGGTTTGGAAATTTCAGTTTCAAAATCTCTGTGAAAAAGCATCTGAGAAGCTTCTCCGTTTAGAATCCAGCATATCTCACTGGACCGAAAAAGTGGTAGTTAGAACCTAGACCTGCACGCAGTTTGGTTTGGGAAATTAGACACGAAATGACACTGCAAATGCCTTCCAACAGGCTTGGAAAATTGTGTTCTATATCTCTGCCAAACAGACTCCCCGGAGCTTGAGCTTTTAGAAGCAAGTTAAACTCTAAGAGAGGAAGCAGCAGAATGTGCCTCTCACATCTAGCCTGTAGGAATTCAGGTTGGCAAGTTCTATGGGGAAGCCCATTGCTGCCTATGGGGGAAAAGGCAGGGGAGATTTCAGTTTCAAAATCTCTTTGAAAAAGCATCAGAGAAGCTTCTCCGTTTAGAATCCAGCATATGTCACTGAACTGAAGAAGTAGTAGTTAGAAGGGAGTTAGAGCTGCAAGCAGTTTGGTTTGGGAAATTAGACGCGAAATGACACTGCAAAGGCCTTCCAACAGGCTTGGAAAAGTGTGTTCTATACCTCTGCCAAACAGACTCCCTGGAGGTTGAGCTTTCAGAAGCAAGTTTAACTCTAAGGGAGGAAGCAGCAGAATGTGCCTCTCACATCTAGCCTGTAGGAATTCAGGTTGGCAAGTTCTATGGGGAAGCCCATTGCTGCCTATGGTGGAAACGGCATGGGAGATTTCAGTTTCAAAATCTCTGTGAAAAAGAGTCAGAGAAGCTTTTCCGTTTAGAATCCAGCATATCTCACTGAACCCAAGAAGTGGTACTTAGAAGGGAGTTAGAGCTGCAAGCAGTTTGGTTTGGGAAATTAGACGCGACATGACACTGCAAATGCCTTCCAACAGGCTTGTAAAAGTGTGTTCTATATCTCTGCCAAACAGACTCCCCGGAGGTTGAGCTTTCAGAAGCAAGTTTAACTCTAAGGGAGGAAGCAGCAGAATGTGCCTGTCACATCTAGCCTGTAGGAATTCAGGTTGGCAAGTTCCTTGGGGAAGCCCATTGCTGCCTATGGTGGAAACGGCATTGGAGATTTCAGTTTCAAAATCTCTGTGAAAAAGCGTCAGAGAAGCTTCTCCGTTTAGAATCCAGCATATCTCACTGAACCGAAGTGGTGGTAGTTAGAAGGGAGTTAGAGCTGGAAGCAGATTGGTTTGGGAAATTAGACACGAAATCACATTGCAAAGGCCTTCCAACAGGCTTGGAAAAGTGTGTTCTATATCTCTGCCAAACAGACTCCCAGGAGGTTGAGCTTTCAGAAGCAAGTTTAACTCTGAGGGAGCAAGCACCAGAATGTGCCTCTCACATCTAGCCTGTAGGAATTCAGGTTGGCAAGTTCTATGGGGAAGCCCATTGGCGCCTTCATTGTAAACGCGATTAGAAATTTCAGTTTCAAAATCTCTGTGAAAAAGCATCAGAGAAGCTTCTCCGTTTAGAATCCAGCATATCTCACTGAACCGAAAAAGTGGTTGTCAGAACCTAGAGCTGCAAGCAGTTTGGTTTGGGAAATTAGACGCGAAATGACACTGCAAATGCCTTCCAACAGGCTTGGAAAAGTGTGTTCTATATCTCTGCCAAACAGACTCCGCGGAGCTTAAGCTTTCAGAAGCAAGTTTAACTCTAAGAGAGGAAGCAGCAGAATGTGCCTCTCACATCTAGCCTGTAGGAATTCAGGTTGGCAAGTTCTATGGGGAAACCCATTGCTGCCGATGGGGGAAACGGCATGGGAGATTTCAGTTTCAAAATCTCTGTGAAAAAGAGTCAGAGAAGCTTCTCCGTTTAGAATCCAGCATATCTCACTGAACCGAAGAAGTGGTAGTTAGAAGGGAGTTAGAGCTGCAAGCAGTTTGGTTTGGGAAATTAGACGCCAAATGACACTGCAAAGGCCTTCCAACAGGCTTGGAAAAGGGTGTTCTATACATCTGCCAAACAGACTCCCTGGAGGTTGAGCTTTTAGAAGCAAGGTTAACACTAAGGGAGGAAGCAGCAGAATGTGCCTCTCACATCTAGCCTGTAGGAATTCAGGTTGGCAAGTTCTATGGGGAAGCCCATTGCTGCCTATGGGGGAAACGGCATGGGAGATTTTAGTTTCAAAATCTTTGTGAAAAAGCGTCAGAGAAGCTTCTCCGTTTAGAATCCAGCATATCACACTGAACTGAAGAAGTGGTAGTTAGAAGGGAGTTAGAGCTGCAAGCAGTTTGGTTTGGGAAATTAGACCCGAAATCACACTGCAAATGCCTTCCAACAGGCTTGGAAAAGTGTGTTCTATATCTCTGCCAAACAGACTCCCCGGAGGTTGAGCTTTCAGAAGCAAGTTTAACTCTAAGGGAGGAAGCAGCAGAATGTGCCTCTCACATCTAGCCTGTAGGAATTCAGGTTGGCAAGTTCTATGGGGAAGCCCATTGCTGCCTATGGTGGAAACGGCATGGGAGATTTCAGTTTCAAAATCTCTGTGAAAGAGCGTCAGAGAAGCTTCTCCGTTTAGAATCCAGCATATCACACTGAACCGAAGAAGTGGTAGTTAGAAGGGAGTTAGAGCTGCAAGCAGTTTGGTTTGGGAAATTAGACGCGAAATCACATTGCAAAGGCCTTCGAACATGCTTGGAAAAGTGTGTTCTATATCTCTGCCAAACAGACTCCCCAGAGGTTGAGCTTTCAGAAGCAAGTTTAACTCTTAGGGTGGAATCAGCAGAATGTGTCCCTCACATCTAGCCTGTAGGAATTCAGGTTGGCAAGTTCTATGGGTAAGCCCATTGCTGCCTATGGTGGAAACGGCATGGGAGATTTCAGTTTCAAAATCTCTGTGAAAAAGCGTCAGAGAAGCTTCTCCGTTTAGAATCCAGCATATCTCACGGAACCGAAGAAGTGGTAGTTACAAGGGAGTTAGATCTGCAAGCAGTTTGGTTTGGGAAATTAGATGCGAAATCACATTGCAAAGGCCTTCCAACAGGCTTGGAAAAGTGTGTTCTATATCTATGCCAAACAGACTCCCCAGAGCTTGAGCTTTCAGAAGCAAGTTTAACTCTAAGAGAGGAAGCAGCAGAATGTGCCTCTCACATCTAGCCTGTAGGAATTCAGGTTGGTAAGTTCTATGGGGAAGCCCATTGGCGCCTTCGTTGGAAACGGGTTTGGAAATTTCAGTTTCAAAATCTCTGTGAAAAAGCATCTGAGAAGCTTCTCCGTTTAGAATCCAGCATATCTCACTGGACCGAAAAAGTGGTAGTTAGAACCTAGACCTGCACGCAGTTTGGTTTGGGAAATTAGACACGAAATGACACTGCAAATGCCTTCCAACAGGCTTGGAAAATTGTGTTCTATATCTCTGCCAAACAGACTCCCCGGAGCTTGAGCTTTTAGAAGCAAGTTAAACTCTAAGAGAGGAAGCAGCAGAATGTGCCTCTCACATCTAGCCTGTAGGAATTCAGGTTGGCAAGTTCTATGGGGAAGCCCATTGCTGCCTATGGGGGAAAAGGCAGGGGAGATTTCAGTTTCAAAATCTCTTTGAAAAAGCATCAGAGAAGCTTCTCCGTTTAGAATCCAGCATATGTCACTGAACTGAAGAAGTAGTAGTTAGAAGGGAGTTAGAGCTGCAAGCAGTTTGGTTTGGGAAATTAGACGCGAAATGACACTGCAAAGGCCTTCCAACAGGCTTGGAAAAGTGTGTTCTATACCTCTGCCAAACAGACTCCCTGGAGGTTGAGCTTTCAGAAGCAAGTTTAACTCTAAGGGAGGAAGCAGCAGAATGTGCCTCTCACATCTAGCCTGTAGGAATTCAGGTTGGCAAGTTCTATGGGGAAGCCCATTGCTGCCTATGGTGGAAACGGCATGGGAGATTTCAGTTTCAAAATCTCTGTGAAAAAGAGTCAGAGAAGCTTCTCCGTTTAGAATCCAGCATATCTCACTGAACCGAAGAAGTGGTAGTTAGAAGGGAATTAGAGATGTAAGCAGTTTGGTTTGGGAAATTAGACGCGAAATCACATTGCAAAGGCCTTCGAACAGGCTTGGAAAAGTGTGTTCTATATCTCTGCCAAACAGACTCCCCAGAGGTTGAGCTTTCAGAAGCAAGTTTAACTCTTAGGGTGGAATCAGCAGAATGTGTCCCTCACATCTAGCCTGTAGGAATTCAGGTTGGCAAGTTCTATGGGGAAGCCCATTGCTGCCTATGGTGGAAACGGCATGGGAGATTTCAGTTTCAAAATCTCTGTGAAAAAGCGTCAGAGAAGCTTCTCCGTTTGGAATCCAGCATATCTCACGGAACCGAAGAAGTGGTAGTTACAAGGGAGTTAGATCTGCAAGCAGTTTGGTTTGGGAAATTAGATGCGAAATCACATTGCAAAGGCCTTCCAACAGGCTTGTAAAAGTGTGTTCTATATCTCTGCCAAACAGACTCCCCGGAGGTTGAGCTTTCAGAAGCAAGTTTAACTCTAAGGGAGGAAGCAGCAGAATGTGCCTCTCACATCTAGCCTGTAGGAATTCAGGTTGGCAAGTTCCTTGGGGAAGCCCATTGCTGCCTATGGTGGAAACGGCATTGGAGATTTCAGTTTCAAAATCTCTGTGAAAAAGCGTCAGAGAAGCTTCTCCGTTTAGAATCCAGCATATCTCACTGAACCGAAGTGGTGGTAGTTAGAAGGGAGTTAGAGCTGGAAGCAGATTGGTTTGGGAAATTAGACACGAAATGACACTGCAAATGCCTTCCAACAGGCTTGGAAAATTGTGTTCTATATCTCTGCCAAACAGACTCCCCGGAGCTTGAGCTTTTAGAAGCAAGTTAAACTCTAAGAGAGGAAGCAGCAGAATGTGCCTCTCACATCTAGCCTGTAGGAATTCAGGTTGGCAAGTTCTATGGGGAAGCCCATTGCTGCCTATGGGGGAAACGGCAGGGGAGATTTCAGTTTCAAAATCTCTTTGAAAAAGCATCAGAGAAGCTTCTCGGTTTAGAATCCAGCATATGTCACTGAACTGAAGAAGTAGTAGTTAGAAGGGAGTTAGAGCTGCAAGCAGTTTGGTTTGGGAAATTAGACGCGAAATGACACTGCAAAGGCCTTCCAACAGGCTTGGAAAAGTGTGTTCTATACCTCTGCCAAACAGACTCCCTGGAGGTTGAGCTTTCAGAAGCAAGTTTAACTCTAAGGGAGGAAGCAGCAGAATGTGCCTCTCACATCTAGCCTGTAGGAATTCAGGTTGGCAAGTTCTATGGGGAAGCCCATTGCTGCCTATGGTGGAAACGGCATGGGAGATTTCAGTTTCAAAATCTCTGTGAAAAAGAGTCAGAGAAGCTTTTCCGTTTAGAATCCAGCATATCTCACTGAACCCAAGAAGTGGTACTTAGAAGGGAGTTAGAGCTGCAAGCAGTTTGGTTTGGGAAATTAGACGCGACATGACACTGCAAATGCCTTCCAACAGGCTTGTAAAAGTGTGTTCTATATCTCTGCCAAGCAGACTCCCCGGAGGTTGAGCTTTCAGAAGCAAGTTTAACTCTAAGGGAGGAAGCAGCAGAATGTGCCTCTCACATCTAGCCTGTAGGAATTCAGGTTGGCAAGTTCCTTGGGGAAGCCCATTGCTGCCTATGGTGGAAACGGCATTGGAGATTTCAGTTTCAAAATCTCTGTGAAAAAGCGTCAGAGAAGCTTCTCCGTTTAGAATCCAGCATATCTCACTGAACCGAAGTGGTGGTAGTTAGAAGGGAGTTAGAGCTGGAAGCAGATTGGTTTGGGAAATTAGACACGAAATCACATTGCAAAGGCCTTCCAACAGGCTTGGAAAAGTGTGTTCTATATCTCTGCCAAACAGACTCCCAGGAGGTTGAGCTTTCAGAAACAAGTTTAACTCTGAGGGAGCAAGCACCAGAATGTGCCTCTCACATCTAGCCTGTAGGAATTCAGGTTGGCAAGTTCTATGGGGAAGCCCATTGGCGCCTTCATTGTAAACGCGATTAGAAATTTCAGTTTCAAAATCTCTGTGAAAAAGCATCAGAGAAGCTTCTCCGTTTAGAATCCAGCATATCTCACTGAACCGAAAAAGTGGTTGTCAGAACCTAGAGCTGCAAACAGTTTGGTTTGGGAAATTAGACGCGAAATGACACTGCAAATGCCTTCCAACAGGCTTGGAAAAGTGTGTTCTATATCTCTGCCCAACAGACTCCGCGGAGCTTAAGCTTTCAGAAGCAAGTTTAACTCTAAGAGAGGAAGCAGCAGAATGTGCCTCTCACATCTAGCCTGTAGGAATTCAGGTTGGCAAGTTCTATGGGGAAACCCATTGCTGCCGATGGGGGAAACGGCATGGGAGATTTCAGTTTCAAAATCTCTGTGAAAAAGAGTCAGAGAAGCTTCTCCGTTTAGAATCCAGCATATCTCACTGAACCGAAGAAGTGGTAGTTAGAAGGGAGTTAGAGCTGCAAGCAGTTTGGTTTGGGAAATTAGACGCCAAATGACACTGCAAAGGCCTTCCAACAGGCTTGGAAAAGGGTGTTCTATACATCTGCCAAACAGACTCCCTGGAGGTTGAGCTTTTAGAAGCAAGGTTAACACTAAGGGAGGAAGCAGCAGAATGTGCCTCTCACATCTAGCCTGTAGGAATTCAGGTTGGCAAGTTCTATGGGGAAGCCCATTGCTGCCTATGGTGGAAACGGCATGGGAGATTTCAGTTTCAAAATCTCTGTGAAAAAGCGTCAGAGAAGCTTCTCCGTTTAGAATCCAGCATATCTCACTGAACCGAAGAGGTGGTAGTTAGAAGGGAGTTAGAGCTGCAAGCAGATTGGTTTGGGAAATTAGACAGGAAATCACATTGCAAAGGCCTTCCAACAGGCTTGGAAAAGTGTGTCCTATATCTCTGCCAAACAGACTCCCAGGAGGTTGAGCTTTCAGAAGCAAGTTTAACTCTAAGGGAGGAAGCACCAGAATGTGCCTCTCACATCTAGCCTGTAGGAATTCAGGTTGGCAAGTTCTACGGGGAAGCCCATTGGCGCCTTCGTTGGAAACGGGTTTGGAAATTTCAGTTTCAAAATCTCTGTGAAAAAGCATCAGAGAAGCTTCTCCGTTTAGAATCCAGCATATCTCACTGAACCGAAAAAGTGGTAGTTAGAAGGGAGTTAGAGCTGCAAGCAGTTTGGTTTGGGAAATTAGACGCGAAAACACACTGCAAATGCCTTCCAACAGGCTTGGAAAAGTGTGTTCTATATCTCTGCCAAACAGACTCCCCGGAGCTTGAGCTTTCAGAAGCAAGTTTAACTCTGAGAGAGGAAGCAGCAGAATGTGCCTCTCACATCTAGCCTGTAGGAATTCAGGTTGGCAAGTTCTATGGGGAAGCCCATTGCTGCCTATGAGGGAAACGGCATGGGAGATTTCAGTTTCAAAATCTCTGTGAAAAAGCGTCAGAGAAGCTTCTCCGTTTAGAATCCAGCATATCTCATCGATTCGAAGAAGTGGTAGTTAGAAGGGAGTTAGAGCTGCAAGCAGTTTGGTTTGGGAAATTAGACGCCAAATGACACTGCAAATGCCATCCAACAGGCTTGGAAAAGTGTGTTCTATATCTCTGCCAAACAGACTCCCCGGAGGTTGAGCTTTCAGAAGCAAGTTTAACTCTAAGGGAGGAAGCAGCAGAATGTGCCTCTCACATCTAGCCTGTAGGAATTCAGGTTGGCAAGTTCTATGGGGAAGCCCATTGGCGCCTTCGTTGTAAACGCGATTGGAAATTTCAGTTTCAAAATCTCTGTGAAAAAGCATCAGAGAAGCTTCTCCGTTTAGAATCCAGCATATCTCACTGAACCGAAAAAGTGGTTGTTAGAACATAGAGCTGCAAGCAGTTTGGTTTGGGAAATTAGACGCGAAATGACACTGCAAATGCCTTCCAACAGGCTTGGAAAAGTGTGTTCTATATCTCTGCCAAACAGACTCCCAGGAGGTTGAGCTTTCAGAAGCAAGTTTATCTCTAAGGGAGGAAGCAGCAGAATGTGCCTCTCACATCTAGCCTGTAGGAATTCAGGTTGGCAAGTTCTATGGGGAAGCCCATTGGCGCCTTCGTTGGAAACGGGTTTGGAAATTTCAGTTTCAAAATCTCTGTGAAAAAGCATCAGAGAAGCTTCTCCGTTTAGAATCCAGCATATCTCACTGAACCGAAAAAGTGGTAGTGAGAAGGTAGAGCTGCAAGCAGTTTGGTTTGGGAAATTAGACGTGAAATGACACTGCAAATGCCTTCCAACAGGCTTGGAAAAGTGTGTTCTATATCTCTGCCAAACAGACTCCCCGGAGCTTGAGCTTTCAGAAGCAAGTTTAACTCTAAGAGAGGAAGCAGCAGAATGTGCCTCTCACATCTAGCCTGTAGGAATTCAGGTTGGCAAGTTCTATGGGGAAGCCCATTGCTGCCTATGGGGGAAACGGCATGGGAGATTTCAGTTTCAAAATCTCTGTGAAAAAGCGTCAGAGAAGCTTCTCCGTTTAGAATCCAGCATATCTCATCGATTCGAAGAAGTGGTAGTTAGAAGGGAGTTAGAGCTGCAAGCAGTTTGGTTTGGGAAATTAGACGCGAAATCACACTGCAAATGCCATCCAACAGGCTTGGAAAAGTGTGTTCTATATCTCTGCCAAACAGACTCCCCGGAGGTTGAGCTTTCAGAAGCAAGTTTAACTCTAAGGGAGGAAGCAGCAGAATGTGCCTCTCACATCTAGCCTGTAGGAATTCAGGTTGGCAAGTTCTAAGGGGAAGCCCATTGCTGCCTATGGTGGAAACGGCATTGGAGATTTCTGTTTCAAAATCTCTGTGAAAAAGCGTCAGAGAAGCTTCTCCGTTTAGAATCCAGCATATCACACTGAACCGAAGAAGTGGTAGTTAGAAGGGATTTAGAGCTGCAAGCAGTTTGGTTTGGGAAATTAGACGCGAAATCACATTGCAAAGGCCTTCGAACATGCTTGGAAAAGTGTGTTCTATATCTCTGCCAAACAGACTCCCAAGAGGTTGAGCTTTCAGAAGCAAGTTTAACTCTTAGGGTGGAATGAGCAGAATGTGCCCTTCACATCTAGCCTGTAGGAATTCAGGTTGGCAAGTTCTATGGGGAAGCCTATTGCTGCCTATGGTGGAAACGGCATGGGAGATTTCAGTTTCAAAATCTCTGTGAAAAAGCGTCAGAGAAGCTTCTCCGTTTAGAATCCAGCATATCTCACTGAACCGAAGAAGTGGTAGTTAGAAGGGAGTTAGAGCTGCAAGCAGTTTGGTTTGGGAATTTAGACGCGAAATCACATTGCAAATGCCTTCCAACAGGCTTGGAAAAGTGTGTTCTATATCTCTGCCAAACAGACTCCCCGGAGGTTGAGCTTTCAGAAGCAAGTTTAACTCTAAGGGAGGAAGCAGCAGAATGTGCCTCTCACATCTAGCCTGTAGGAATTCAGGTTTGCAAGTTCTATGGGGAAGCCCATTGGCGCCTTCGTTGTAAACGCGATTGGAAATTTCAGTTTCAAAATCTCTGTGAAAAAGCATCAGAGAAGCTTCTCCGTTTAGAATCCAGCATATCTCACTGAACCGAAAAAGTGGTTGTTAGAACATAGAGCTGCAAGCAGTTTGGTTTGGGAAATTAGACGCGAAATGACACTGCAAATGCCTTCCAACAGGCTTGGAAAAGTGTGTTCTATATCACTGCCAAACAGACTCCCAGGAGGTTGAGCTTTCAGAAGCAAGTTTAACTCTAAGGGAGGAAGCACCAGAATGTGCCTCTCACATCTAGCCTGTAGGAATTCAGGTTGGCAAGTTCTATGGGGAAGCCCATTGGCGCCTTCGTTGGAAACGGGTTTGGAAATTTCAGTTTCAAAATCTCTGTGAAAAAGCATCAGAGAAGCTTCTCCGTTTAGAATCCAGCATATCTCACTGAACCGAAAAAGTGGTAGTGAGAAGGTAGAGCTGCAAGCAGTTTGGTTTGGGAAATTAGACGTGAAATGACACTGCAAATGCCTTCCAACAGGCTTGGAAAAGTGTGTTCTATATCTCTGCCAAACAGACTCCCCGGAGCTTGAGCTTTCAGAAGCAAGTTTAACTCTAAGAGAGGAAGCAGCAGAATGTGCCTCTCACATCTAGCCTGTAGGAATTCAGGTTGGCAAGTTCTATGGTGAAGCCCATTGCTGCCTATGGGGGAAACGGCATGGGAGATTTCAGTTTCAAAATCTCTGTGAAAAAGCGTCAGAGAAGCTTCTCCGTTTAGAATCCAGCATATCTCATCGATTCGAAGAAGTGGTAGTTAGAAGGGAGTTAGAGCTGCAAGCAGTTTGGTTTGGGAAATTAGACGCGAAATCACACTGCAAATGCCTTCCAACAGGCTTGGAAAATTGTGTTCTATATCTCTGCCAAACAGACTCCCCGGAGCTTGAGCTTTCAGAAGCAAGTTTAACTCTAAGGGAGGAAGCAGCAGCATGTGCCTCTCACATCTAGCCTGTAGGAATTCAGGTTGGCAAGTTCTATGGGGAAGCCCATTGCTGCCTATGGTGGAAACGGCATGGGAGATTTCAGTTTCAAAATCTCTGTGAAAAAGAGTCAGAGAAGCTTCTCCGTTTAGAATCCAGCATATCTCACTGAACCGAAGAAGTGGTAGTTAGAAGGGAGTTAGAGCTGCAAGCAGTTTGGTTTGGGAAATTAGACGCGAAAACACACTGCAAATGCCTTCCAACAGGCTTGGAAAAGTGTGTTCTATATCTCTGCCAAACAGACTCCCCGGAGGTTGAGCTTTCAGAAACAAGTTTAACTCTAAGGGAGGAAGCAGCAGAATGTGCCTCTCACATCTAGCCTGTAGGAATTCAGGTTGGCAAGTTCTATGGGGAAGCCCATTGCTGCCTATGGTGGAAACGGCATGGGAGATTTCAGTTTCAAAATCTCTGTGAAAAAGCGTCAGAGAAGCTTCTCCTTTTAGAATCCAGCATATCTCACTGAACCGAAGAAGTGGTAGTTAGAAGGGAGTTAGAGCTGCAAGCAGTTTGGTTTGGGAAATAGACGCGAAATGACACTGCAAATGCCATCCAACAGGCTTGGAAAAGTGTATTCTATATCTCTGCCAAACAGACTCCCCGGAGGTTGAGCTTTCAGAAGCAAGTTTAACTCTAAGGGAGGAAGCAGCAGAATGTGCCTCTCACATCTAGCCTGTAGGAATTCAGGTTGGCAAGTTCTATGGGGAAGCCCATTGCTGCCTATGGTGGAAACGGCATGGGAGATTTCAGTTTCAAAATCTCTGTGAAAAAGCGTCAGAGAAGCTTCTCCGTTTAGAATCCAGCATATCACACTGAACCGAAGAAGTGGTAGTTAGAAGGGAGTTAGAGCTGCAAGCAGTTTGGTTTGGGAAATAGACGCGAAATGACACTGCAAATGCCATCCAACAGGCTTGGAAAAGTGTGTTCTATATCTCTGCCAAACAGACTCCCCGGAGGTTGAGCTTTCAGAAGCAAGTTTAACTGTAAGGGAGGAAGCAGCAGAATGAGCCTCTCACATCTAGCCTGTAGGAATTCAGGTTGGCAAGTTCTATGGGGAAGCCCATTGCTGCCTATGGTGGAAACAGCATGGGAGATTTCAGTTTCAAAATCTCTGTGAAAAAGCGTCAGAGAAGCTTCTCCGTTTAGAATCCAGCATATCTCACTGAACCGAAGAAGTGGTAGTTAGAAGGGAGTTAGAGCTGCAAGCAGTTTGGTTTGGGAAATTAGATGCGAAATGACACTGCAAAGGCCTTCCAACAGGCTTGGAAAAGTGTGTTCTATATCTGTGCCAAACAGAGTCCCCGGAGGTTGAGCTTTCAGAAGCAAGCTTAACTGTTAGGGAGGAACCAGCAGAATGTGCTTCTCACATCTAGCCTGTAGGAATTCAGGTTGGCAAGTTCTATGGGGAAGCCCATTGCTGCCTATGGTGGAAACGGCATGGGAGATTTCAGTTTCAAAATCTCTGTGAAAAAGCGTCAGAGAAGCTTCTCCGTTTAGGATCCAGCATATCGCACTGAACCGAAGAAGTGGTAGTTAGAAGGGAGTTAGAGCTGCAAGCAGTTTGGTTTGGGAAATTAGACGCGAAATGAAACTGCAAATGCCTTCCAACAGGCTTGGAAAAGTGTGTTCTATATCTCTGCCAAACAACCTCCCCGGAGGTTGAGCTTTCAGAAGCTAGTTTAACTCTAAGGGAGGAAGCAGCAGAATGTGCCTCTCACATCTAGCCTGTAGGAATTCAGTTTGGCAAGTTCTACGGGGAAGCCCATTGCTGCCTATGGTGGAAACGGCATGGGAGATTTCAGTTTCAAAATCTCTGTGAAAAAGCGTCAGAGAAGCTTCTCCGTTTAGAATCCAGCATATCTCACTGAACCGAAGAAGTGGTAGTTAGAAGGGAGTTAGAGCTGCAAGCAGTTTGCTTTGGGAAATTAGACGCGAAATGAAACTGCAAATGCCTTCCAACAGGCTTGGAAAAGTGTGTTCTATATCTCTGCCAAACAAACTCCCCGGAGGTTGAGCTTTCAGAAGCTAGTTTAACTCTAAGGGAGGAAGCAGCAGAATGTGCCTCTCACATCTAGGCTGTAGGAATTCAGGTTGGCAAGTTCTATGGGGAAGCCCATTGGCGCCTTCGTTGGAAACGGGTTTGGAAATTTCAGTTTCAAAATCTCTGTGAAAAAGCGTCAGAGAAGCTTCTCCGTTTAGAATCCAGCATATCTCACTAAACCGAAGAAGTGGTAGTTAGAAGGGAGTTAGAGCTGCAAGCAGTTTGGTTTGGGAAATTAGATGCGAAATGACACTGCAAAGGCCTTCCAACAGGCTTGGAAAAGTGTGTTCTATATCTCTGCCAAACAGACTCCCCGGAGGTTGAGCTTTCAGAAGCAAGCTTAACTCTTAGGGAGGAAGCAGCCGAATGTGCCTCTCACATCTAGCCGGTAGGAATTCAGGTTGGCAAGTTCTATGGGGAAGCCCATTGCTGCCTATGGTGGAAACGGCATGGGAGATTTCAGTTTCAAAATCTCTGTGAAAAAGCGTCAGAGAAGCTTCTCCGTTTAGAATCCAGCATATCTCACTGAACCGAAGAAGTGGTAGTTAGAAGTGAGTTAGGGCTGCAAGCAGTTTGGTTTGGGAAATTAGACGCGAAATGAAACTGCAAATGCCTTCCAACAGGCTTGGAAAAGTGTGTTCTATATCTCTGCCAAACAGACTCCCTGGAGGTTGAGCTTTCAGAAGCTAGTTTAACTCTAAGGGAGGAAGCAGCAGAATGTGCCTCTCACATCAAGCCTGTAGGAATTCAGGTTGGCAAGTTCTATGGGGAAGCCCATTGCTGCCTATGGTTGAAACAGCATGGGAGATTTCAGTTTCAAAATCTCTGTGAAAAAGCGTCAGAGAAGCTTCTCCGTTTAGAATCCAGCATATCTCACTGAACCGAAGAAGTGGTAGTTAGAAGGCAGTTAGAGCTGCAAACAGTTTGGTTTGGGAAATTAGACGCGAAATGAAACTGCAAATGCCTTCCAACAGGCTTGGAAAAGTGTGTTCTATATCTCTGCCAAACAAACTCCCCGGAGGTTGAGCTTTCAGAAGCAAGTTTAACTCTAAGGGAGGAAGCAGCAGAATGTGCCTCTCACATCTAGCCTTTAGGAATTCAGGTTGGCAAGTTCTATGGGGAAGCCCATTGCTGCCTATGGTGGAAACTGCATGGGAGATTTCAGTTTCAAAATCGCTGTGAAAAAGCGTCAGAGAAGCTTCTCCGTTTAGAATCCAGCATATCTCACTGAACCGAAGAAGTGGTAGTTAGAAGGGAGTTAGAGCTGCAAGCAGTTTGGTTTGGGAAATTAGATGCGAAATGACACTGCAAAGGCCTTCCAACAGGCTTGGAAAAGTGTGTTCTATATCTCTGCCAAACAGACTCCCTGGAGGTTGAGCTTTCAGAAGCAAGCTTAACGGTTAGGGAGGAAGCAGCAGAATGTGCCTCTCACATCTAGCCTGTAGGAATTCAGGTTGGCAAGTTCTATGGGGAAGCCCATTGCTGCCTATGGTGGAAACAGCATGGGAGATTTCAGTTTCAAAATCTCCGTGAAAAAGCGTCAGAGATGCTTCTCCGTTTAGAATCCGGCATATCTCACTGAACCGAAGAAGTGGTAGTTAGAAGGGAGTTAGAGCTGCAAGCAGTTTGGTTTGGGAAATTAGACGCGAAATGAAACTGCAAATGCCTTCCAACAGGCTTGGAAAAGTGTGTTCTATATCTCTGCCAAACAAACTCCCAGGAGGTTGAGCTTTCAGAAGCAAGTTTAACTCTAAGGGAGGAAGCAGCAGAATGTGCCTCTCACATCTAGCCTTTAGGAATTCAGGTTGGCAAGTTCTATGGGGAAGCCCATTGCTGCCTATGGTGGAAACGGCATGGGAGATTTCAGTTTCAAAATCTCTGTGAAAAAGCGTCAGAGAAGCTTCTCCGTTTAGAATCCAGCATATCTCACTGAACCGAAGAAGTGGTAGTTAGAAGGGAGTTAGAGCTGCAAGCAGTTTGGTTTGGGAAATTAGATGCGAAATGACACTGCAAAGGCCTTCCAACAGGCTTGGAAAAGTGTGTTCTATATCTCTGCCAAACAGAGTCCCCGGAGGTTGAGCTTTTAGAAGCAAGCTTAACTGTTAGGGAGGAAGCAGCAGAATGTGCCTCTCACATCTAGCCTGTAGGAATTCAGGTTGGCAAGTTCTATGGGGAAGCCCATTGCTGCCTATGGTGGAAACGGCATGGGAGATTTCAGTTTCAAAATCTCTGTGAAAAAGCGTCAGAGAAGCTTCTCCGTTTAGAATCCAGCATATCTCACTGAACCGAAGAAGTGGTAGTTAGAAGGGAGTTAGAGCTGCAAGCAGTTTGCTTTGGGAAATTAGACGCGAAATGAAACTGCAAATGCCTTCCAACAGGCTTGGAAAAGTGTGTTCTATATCTCTGCCAAACAAACTCCCCGGAGGTTGAGCTTTCAGAAGCTAGTTTAACTCTAAGGGAGGAAGCAGCAGAATGTGCCTCTCACATCTAGGCTGTAGGAATTCAGGTTGGCAAGTTCTATGGGGAAGCCCATTGGCGCCTTCGTTGGAAACGGGTTTGGAAATTTCAGTTTCAAAATCTCTGTGAAAAAGCGTCAGAGAAGCTTCTCCGTTTAGAATCCAGCATATCTCACTGAACCGAAGAAGTGGTAGTTAGAAGGGAGTTAGAGCTGCAAGCAGTTTGGTTTGCGAAATTAGATGCGAAATGACACTGCAAAGGCCTTCCAACAGGCTTGGAAAAGTGTGTTCTATATCTCTGCCAAACAGACTCCCCGGAGGTTGAGCTTTCAGAAGCAAGCTTAACTCTTAGGGAGGAAGCAGCCGAATGTGCCTCTCACATCTAGCCGGTAGGAATTCAGGTTGGCAAGTTCTATGGGGAAGCCCATTGCTGCCTATGGTGGAAACGGCATGGGAGATTTCAGTTTCAAAATCTCTGTGAAAAAGCGTCAGAGAAGCTTCTCTGTTTAGAATCCAGCATATCTCACTGAACCGAAGAAGTGGTAGTTAGAAGGCAGTTAGAGCTGCAAGCAGTTTGGTTTGGGAAATTAGACGCGAAATGAAATTGCAAATGCCTTCCAACAGGCTTGGAAAAGTGTGTTCTATATCTCTGCCAAACAGAGTCCCCGGAGGTTGAGCTTTCAGAAGCAAGCTTAACTGTTAGGGAGGAAGCAGCAGAATGTGCCTCTCACATCTAGCCTGTAGGAATTCAGGTTGGCAAGTTCTATGGGGAAGCCCATTGCTGCCTATGGTGGAAACGGCATGGGAGATTTCAGTTTCAAAATCTCTGTGAAAAAGCGTCAGAGAACCTTCTCCGTTTAGAATCCAGCATATCTCACTGAACCGAAGAAGTGGTAGTTAGAAGGGAGTTAGAGCTGCAAGCAGTTTGGTTTGGGAAATAGACGCGAAATGACACTGCAAATGCCATCCAACAGGCTTGGAAAAGTGTATTCTATATCTCTGCCAAACAGACTCCCCGGAGGTTGAGCTTTCAGAAGCAAGTTTAACTCTAAGGGAGGAAGCAGCAGAATGTGCCTCTCACATCTAGGCTGTAGGAATTCAGGTTGGCAAGTTCTATGGGGAAGCCCATTGGCGCCTTCGTTGGAAAGGGGTTTGGAAATTTCAGTTTCAAAATCTCTGTGAAAAAGCGTCAGAGAAGCTTCTCCGTTTAGAATCCAGCATATCTCACTAAACCGAAGAAGTGGTAGTTAGAAGGGAGTTAGAGCTGCAAGCAGTTTGGTTTGGGAAATTAGATGCGAAATGACACTGCAAAGGCCTTCCAACAGGCTTGGAAAAGTGTGTTCTATATCTCTGCCAAACAGACTCCCCGGAGGTTGAGCTTTCAGAAGCAAGCTTAACTCTTAGGGAGGAAGCAGCCGAATGTGCCTCTCACATCTAGCCGGTAGGAATTCAGGTTGGCAAGTTCTATGGGGAAGCCCATTGCTGCCTATGGTGGAAACGGCATGGGAGATTTCAGTTTCAAAATCTCTGTGAAAAAGCGTCAGAGAAGCTTCTCCGTTTAGAATCCAGCATATCTCACTGAACCGAAGAAGTGGTAGTTAGAAGGCAGTTAGAGCTGCAAGCAGTTTGGTTTGGGAAATTAGACGCGAAATGAAACTGCAAATGCCTTCCAACAGGCTTGGAAAAGTGTGTTCTATATCTCTGCCAAACAGACTCCCTGGAGGTTGAGCTTTCAGAAGCTAGTTTAACTCTAAGGGAGGAAGCAGCAGAATGTGCCTCTCACATCAAGCCTGTAGGAATTCAGGTTGGCAAGTTCTATGGGGAAGCCCATTGCTGCCTATGGTTGAAACAGCATGGGAGATTTCAGTTTCAAAATCTCTGTGAAAAAGCGTCAGAGAAGCTTCTCCGTTTAGAATCCAGCATATCTCACTGAACCGAAGAAGTGGTAGTTAGAAGGCAGTTAGAGCTGCAAGCAGTTTGGTTTGGGAAATTAGACGCGAAATGAAACTGCAAATGCCTT
The DNA here is from genome assembly GCF_027409185.1 of Cynocephalus volans. Lineage (NCBI taxonomy): Eukaryota > Metazoa > Chordata > Mammalia > Dermoptera > Cynocephalidae > Cynocephalus > Cynocephalus volans. The sequence continues at coordinate 422,406 of NW_026902404.1, forward strand.
CCAACAGGCTTGGAAAAGTGTGTTCTATATCTCTGCCAAACAAACTCCCCGGAGGTTGAGCTTTCAGAAGCAAGTTTAACTCTAAGGGAGGAAGCAGCAGAATGTGCCTCTCACATCTAGCCTTTAGGAATTCAGGTTGGCAAGTTCTATGGGGAAGCCCATTGCTGCCTATGGTGGAAACGGCATGGGAGATTTCAGTTTCAAAATCGCTGTGAAAAAGCGTCAGAGAAGCTTCTCCGTTTAGAATCCAGCATATCTCACTGAACCGAAGAAGTGGTAGTTAGAAGGGAGTTAGAGCTGCAAGCAGTTTGGTTTGGGAAATTAGATGCGAAATGACACTGCAAAGGCCTTCCAACAGGCTTGGAAAAGTGTGTTCTATATCTCTGCCAAACAGACTCCCTGGAGGTTGAGCTTTCAGAAGCAAGCTTAACGGTTAGGGAGGAAGCAGCAGAATGTGCCTCTCACATCTAGCCTGTAGGAATTCAGGTTGGCAAGTTCTATGGGGAAGCCCATTGCTGCCTATGGTGGAAACAGCATGGGAGATTTCAGTTTCAAAATCTCCGTGAAAAAGCGTCAGAGATGCTTCTCCGTTTAGAATCCGGCATATCTCACTGTACCGAAGAAGTGGTAGTTAGAAGGGAGTTAGAGCTGCAAGCAGTTTGGTTTGGGAAATTAGACGCGAAATGAAACTGCAAATGCCTTCCAACAGGCTTGGAAAAGTGTGTTCTATATCTCTGCCAAACAAACTCCCCGGAGGTTGAGCTTTCAGAAGCAAGTTTAACTCTAAGGGAGGAAGCAGCAGAATGTGCCTCTCACATCTAGCCTTTAGGAATTCAGGTTGGCAAGTTCTATGGGGAAGCCCATTGCTGCCTATGGTGGAAACGGCATGGGAGATTTCAGTTTCAAAATCTCTGTGAAAAAGCGTCAGAGAAGCTTCTCCGTTTAGAATCCAGCATATCTCACTGAACCGAAGAAGTGGTAGTTAGAAGGGAGTTAGAGCTGCAAGCAGTTTGGTTTGGGAAATTAGATGCGAAATGACACTGCAAAGGCCTTCCAACAGGCTTGGAAAAGTGTGTTCTATATCTCTGCCAAACAGAGTCCCCGGAGGTTGAGCTTTTAGAAGCAAGCTTAACTGTTAGGGAGGAAGCAGCAGAATGTGCCTCTCACATCTAGCCTGTAGGAATTCAGGTTGGCAAGTTCTATGGGGAAGCCCATTGCTGCCTATGGTGGAAACGGCATGGGAGATTTCAGTTTCAAAATCTCTGTGAAAAAGCGTCAGAGAAGCTTCTCCGTTTAGAATCCAGCATATCTCACTGAACCGAAGAAGTGGTCGTTAGAAGGGAGTTAGAGCTGCAAGCAGTTTGCTTTGGGAAATTAGACGCGAAATGAAACTGCAAATGCCTTCCAACAGGCTTGGAAAAGTGTGTTCTATATCTCTGCCAAACAAACTCCCCGGAGGTTGAGCTTTCAGAAGCTAGTTTAACTCTAAGGGAGGAAGCAGCAGAATGTGCCTCTCACATCTAGGCTGTAGGAATTCAGGTTGGCAAGTTCTATGGGGAAGCCCATTGGCGCCTTCGTTGGAAACGGGTTTGGAAATTTCAGTTTCAAAATCTCTGTGAAAAAGCGTCAGAGAAGCTTCTCCGTTTAGAATCCAGCATATCTCACTGAACCGAAGAAGTGGTAGTTAGAAGGGAGTTAGAGCTGCAAGCAGTTTGGTTTGGGAAATTAGATGCGAAATGACACTGCAAAGGCCTTCCAACAGGCTTGGAAAAGTGTGTTCTATATCTCTGCCAAACAGACTCCCCGGAGGTTGAGCTTTCAGAAGCAAGCTTAACTCTTAGGGAGGAAGCAGCCGAATGTGCCTCTCACATCTAGCCGGTAGGAATTCAGGTTGGCAAGTTCTATGGGGAAGCCCATTGCTGCCTATGGTGGAAACGGCATGGGAGATTTCAGTTTCAAAATCTCTGTGAAAAAGCGTCAGAGAAGCTTCTCCGTTTAGAATCCAGCATATCTCACTGAACCGAAGAAGTGGTAGTTAGAAGGCAGTTAGAGCTGCAAGCAGTTTGGTTTGGGAAATTAGACGCGAAATGAAACTGCAAATGCCTTCCAACAGGCTTGGAAAAGTGTGTTCTATATCTCTGCCAAACAGACTCCCTGGAGGTTGAGCTTTCAGAAGCTAGTTTAACTCTAAGGGAGGAAGCAGCAGAATGTGCCTCTCACATCAAGCCTGTAGGAATTCAGGTTGGCAAGTTCTATGGGGAAGCCCATTGCTGCCTATGGTGGAAACAGCATGGGAGATTTCAGTTTCAAAATCTCTGTGAAAAAGCGTCAGAGAAGCTTCTCCGTTTAGAATCCAGCATATCTCACTGAACCGAAGAAGTGGTAGTTAGAAGGCAGTTAGAGCTGCAAGCAGTTTGGTTTGGGAAATTAGACGCGAAATGAAACTGCAAATGCCTTCCAACAGGCTTGGAAAAGTGTGTTCTATATCTCTGCCAAACAAACTCCCCGGAGGTTGAGCTTTCAGAAGCAAGTTTAACTCTAAGGGAGGAAGCAGCAGAATGTGCCTCTCACATCTAGCCTTTAGGAATTCAGGTTGGCAAGTTCTATGGGGAAGCCCATTGCTGCCTATGGTGGAAACGGCATGGGAGATTTCAGTTTCAAAATCTCTGTGAAAAAGCGTCAGAGAAGCTTCTCCGTTTAGAATCCAGCATATCTCACTGAACCGAAGAAGTGGTAGTTAGAAGGGAGTTAGAGCTGCAAGCAGTTTGGTTTGGGAAATTAGATGCGAAATGACACTGCAAAGGCCTTCCAACAGGCTTGGAAAATTGTGTTCTATATCTGTGCCAAACAGAGTCCCCGGAGGTTGAGCTTTCAGAAGCAAGCTTAACTGTTAGGGAGGAAGCAGCAGAATGTGCCTCTCACATCTAGCCTGTAGGAATTCAGGTTGGCAAGTTCTATGGGGAAGCCCATTGCTGCCTATGGTGGAAACGGCATGGGAGATTTCAGTTTCAAAATCTCTGTGAAAAAGCGTCAGAGAACCTTCTCCGTTTAGAATCCAGCATATCTCACTGAACCGAAGAAGTGGTAGTTAGAAGACAGTTAGAGCTGCAAGCAGTTTGGTTTGGGAAATTAGACGCGAAATGAAATTGCAAATGCCTTCCAACAGGCTTGGAAAAGTGTGTTCTATATCTCTGCCAAACAAACTCGCCGGAGGTTGAGCTTTCAGAAGCTAGTTTAACTCTAAGGGAGGAAGCAGCAGAATGTGCCTCTCACATCTAGCCTGTAGGAATTCAGGTTGGCAAGTTCTATGGGGAAGCCCATTGGCGCCTTCGTTGGAAAAGGGTTTGGAAATTTCAGTTTCAAAATCTCTGTGAAAAAGCGTCAGAGAAGCTTCTCCGTTTAGAATCCAGCATATCTCACTGAACCGAAGAAGTGGTAGTTAGAAGGGAGTTAGAGCTGCAAGCAGTTTGGTTTGGGAAATTAGATGCGAAATGACACTGCAAAGGCCTTCCAACAGGCTTGGAAAAGTGTGTTCTATATCTGTGCCAAACAGAGTCCCCGGAGGTTGAGCTTTCAGAAGCAAGCTTAACTGTTAGGGAGGAACCAGCAGAATGTGCTTCTCACATCTAGCCTGTAGGAATTCAGGTTGGCAAGTTCTATGGGGAAGCCCATTGCTGCCTATGGTGGAAACGGCATGGGAGATTTCAGTTTCAAAATCTCTGTGAAAAAGCGTCAGAGAAGCTTCTCCGTTTAGAATCCAGCATATCGCACTGAACCGAAGAAGTGGTAGTTAGAAGGGAGTTAGAGCTGCAAGCAGTTTGGTTTGGGAAATTAGACGCGAAATGAAACTGCAAATGCCTTCCAACAGGCTTGGAAAAGTGTGTTCTATATCTCTGCCAAACAACCTCCCCGGAGGTTGAGCTTTCAGAAGCTAGTTTAACTCTAAGGGAGGAAGCAGCAGAATGTGCCTCTCACATCTAGCCTGTAGGAATTCAGTTTGGCAAGTTCTACGGGGAAGCCCATTGCTGCCTATGGTGGAAACGGCATGGGAGATTTCAGTTTCAAAATCTCTGTGAAAAAGCGTCAGAGAAGCTTCTCCGTTTAGAATCCAGCATATCTCACTGAACCGAAGAAGTGGTAGTTAGAAGGGAGTTAGAGCTGCAAGCAGTTTGCTTTGGGAAATTAGACGCGAAATGAAACTGCAAATGCCTTCCAACAGGCTTGGAAAAGTGTGTTCTATATCTCTGCCAAACAAACTCCCCGGAGGTTGAGCTTTCAGAAGCTAGTTTAACTCTAAGGGAGGAAGCAGCAGAATGTGCCTCTCACATCTAGGCTGTAGGAATTCAGGTTGGCAAGTTCTATGGGGAAGCCCATTGGCGCCTTCGTTGGAAACGGGTTTGGAAATTTCAGTTTCAAAATCTCTGTGAAAAAGCGTCAGAGAAGCTTCTCCGTTTAGAATCCAGCATATCTCACTAAACCGAAGAAGTGGTAGTTAGAAGGGAGTTAGAGCTGCAAGCAGTTTGGTTTGGGAAATTAGATGCGAAATGACACTGCAAAGGCCTTCCAACAGGCTTGGAAAAGTGTGTTCTATATCTCTGCCAAACAGACTCCCCGGAGGTTGAGCTTTCAGAAGCAAGCTTAACTCTTAGGGAGGAAGCAGCCGAATGTGCCTCTCACATCTAGCCGGTAGGAATTCAGGTTGGCAAGTTCTATGGGGAAGCCCATTGCTGCCTATGGTGGAAACGGCATGGGAGATTTCAGTTTCAAAATCTCTGTGAAAAAGCGTCAGAGAAGCTTCTCCGTTTAGAATCCAGCATATCTCACTGAACCGAAGAAGTGGTAGTTAGAAGTGAGTTAGAGCTGCAAGCAGTTTGGTTTGGGAAATTAGACGCGAAATGAAACTGCAAATGCCTTCCAACAGGCTTGGAAAAGTGTGTTCTATATCTCTGCCAAACAGACTCCCTGGAGGTTGAGCTTTCAGAAGCTAGTTTAACTCTAAGGGAGGAAGCAGCAGAATGTGCCTCTCACATCAAGCCTGTAGGAATTCAGGTTGGCAAGTTCTATGGGGAAGCCCATTGCTGCCTATGGTTGAAACAGCATGGGAGATTTCAGTTTCAAAATCTCTGTGAAAAAGCGTCAGAGAAGCTTCTCCGTTTAGAATCCAGCATATCTCACTGAACCGAAGAAGTGGTAGTTAGAAGGCAGTTAGAGCTGCAAGCAGTTTGGTTTGGGAAATTAGACGCGAAATGAAACTGCAAATGCCTTCCAACAGGCTTGGAAAAGTGTGTTCTATATCTCTGCCAAACAAACTCCCCGGAGGTTGAGCTTTCAGAAGCAAGTTTAACTCTAAGGGAGGAAGCAGCAGAATGTGCCTCTCACATCTAGCCTTTAGGAATTCAGGTTGGCAAGTTCTATGGGGAAGCCCATTGCTGCCTATGGTGGAAACTGCATGGGAGATTTCAGTTTCAAAATCGCTGTGAAAAAGCGTCAGAGAAGCTTCTCCGTTTAGAATCCAGCATATCTCACTGAACCGAAGAAGTGGTAGTTAGAAGGGAGTTAGAGCTGCAAGCAGTTTGGTTTGGGAAATTAGATGCGAAATGACACTGCAAAGGCCTTCCAACAGGCTTGGAAAAGTGTGTTCTATATCTCTGCCAAACAGACTCCCTGGAGGTTGAGCTTTCAGAAGCAAGCTTAACGGTTAGGGAGGAAGCAGCAGAATGTGCCTCTCACATCTAGCCTGTAGGAATTCAGGTTGGCAAGTTCTATGGGGAAGCCCATTGCTGCCTATGGTGGAAACAGCATGGGAGATTTCAGTTTCAAAATCTCCGTGAAAAAGCGTCAGAGATGCTTCTCCGTTTAGAATCCGGCATATCTCACTGAACCGAAGAAGTGGTAGTTAGAAGGGAGTTAGAGCTGCAAGCAGTTTGGTTTGGGAAATTAGACGCGAAATGAAACTGCAAATGCCTTCCAACAGGCTTGGAAAAGTGTGTTCTATATCTCTGCCAAACAAACTCCCAGGAGGTTGAGCTTTCAGAAGCAAGTTTAACTCTAAGGGAGGAAGCAGCAGAATGTGCCTCTCACATCTAGCCTTTAGGAATTCAGGTTGGCAAGTTCTATGGGGAAGCCCATTGCTGCCTATGGTGGAAACGGCATGGGAGATTTCAGTTTCAAAATCTCTGTGAAAAAGCGTCAGAGAAGCTTCTCCGTTTAGAATCCAGCATATCTCACTGAACCGAAGAAGTGGTAGTTAGAAGGGAGTTAGAGCTGCAAGCAGTTTGGTTTGGGAAATTAGATGCGAAATGACACTGCAAAGGCCTTCCAACAGGCTTGGAAAAGTGTGTTCTATATCTCTGCCAAACAGAGTCCCCGGAGGTTGAGCTTTTAGAAGCAAGCTTAACTGTTAGGGAGGAAGCAGCAGAATGTGCCTCTCACATCTAGCCTGTAGGAATTCAGGTTGGCAAGTTCTATGGGGAAGCCCATTGCTGCCTATGGTGGAAACGGCATGGGAGATTTCAGTTTCAAAATCTCTGTGAAAAAGCGTCAGAGAACCTTCTCCGTTTAGAATCCAGCATATCTCACTGAACCGAAGAAGAGGTAGTTAGAAGGCAGTTAGAGCTGCAAGCAGTTTGGTTTGGGAAATTAGACGCGAAATGAAATTGCAAATGCCTTCCAACAGGCTTGGAAAAGTGTGTTCTATATCTCTGCCAAACAAACTCGCCGGAGGTTGAGCTTTCAGAAGCTAGTTTAACTCTAAGGGAGGAAGCAGCAGAATGTGCCTCTCACATCTAGCCTGTAGGAATTCAGGTTGGCAAGTTCTATGGGGAAGCCCATTGCTGCCTATGGTGGAAACGGCATGGGAGATTTCAGTTTCAAAATCTCTGTGAAAAAGCGTCAGAGAAGCTTCTCCTTTTAGAATCCAGCATATCTCACTGAACCGAAGAAGTGGTAGTTAGAAGGGAGTTAGAGCTGCAAGCAGTTTGGTTTGGGAAATAGACGCGAAATGACACTGCAAATGCCATCCAACAGGCTTGGAAAAGTGTATTCTATATCTCTGCCAAACAGACTCCCCGGAGGTTGAGCTTTCAGAAGCAAGTTTAACTCTAAGGGAGGAAGCAGCAGAATGTGCCTCTCACATCTAGGCTGTAGGAATTCAGGTTGGCAAGTTCTATGGGGAAGCCCATTGGCGCCTTCGTTGGAAAAGGGTTTGGAAATTTCAGTTTCAAAATCTCTGTGAAAAAGCGTCAGAGAAGCTTCTCCGTTTAGAATGCAGCATATCTCACTAAACCGAAGAAGTGGTAGTTAGAAGGGAGTTAGAGCTGCAAGCAGTTTGGTTTGGGAAATTAGATGCGAAATGACACTGCAAAGGCCTTCCAACAGGCTTGGAAAAGTGTGTTCTATATCTCTGCCAAACAGACTCCCCGGAGGTTGAGCTTTCAGAAGCAAGCTTAACTCTTAGGGAGGAAGCAGCCGAATGTGCCTCTCACATCTAGCCGGTAGGAATTCAGGTTGGCAAGTTCTATGGGGAAGCCCATTGCTGCCTATGGTGGAAACGGCATGGGAGATTTAAGTTTCAAAATCTCTGTGAAAAAGCGTCAGAGAAGCTTCTCCGTTTAGAATCCAGCATATCTCACTGAACCGAAGAAGTGGTAGTTAGAAGGCAGTTAGAGCTGCAAGCAGTTTGGTTTGGGAAATTAGACGCGAAATGAAACTGCAAATGCCTTCCAACAGGCTTGGAAAAGTGTGTTCTATATCTCTGCCAAACAGACTCCCTGGAGGTTGAGCTTTCAGAAGCTAGTTTAACTCTAAGGGAGGAAGCAGCAGAATGTGCCTCTCACATCAAGCCTGTAGGAATTCAGGTTGGCAAGTTCTATGGGGAAGCCCATTGCTGCCTATGGTTGAAACAGCATGGGAGATTTCAGTTTCAAAATCTCTGTGAAAAAGCGTCAGAGAAGCTTCTCCGTTTAGAATCCAGCATATCTCACTGAACCGAAGAAGTGGTAGTTAGAAGGCAGTTAGAGCTGCAAGCAGTTTGGTTTGGGAAATTAGACGCGAAATGAAACTGCAAATGCCTTCTAACAGGCTTGGAAAAGTGTGTTCTATATCTCTGCCAAACAAACTCCCCGGAGGTTGAGCTTTCAGAAGCAAGTTTAACTCTAAGGGAGGAAGCAGCAGAATGTGCCTCTCACATCTAGCCTTTAGGAATTCAGGTTGGCAAGTTCTATGGGGAAGCCCATTGCTGCCTATGGTGGAAACGGCATGGGAGATTTCAGTTTCAAAATCGCTGTGAAAAAGCGTCAGAGAAGCTTCTCCGTTTAGAATCCAGCATATCTCACTGAACCGAAGAAGTGGTAGTTAGAAGGGAGTTAGAGCTGCAAGCAGTTTGGTTTGGGAAATTAGATGCGAAATGACACTGCAAAGGCCTTCCAACAGGCTTGGAAAAGTGTGTTCTATATCTCTGCCAAACAGACTCCCTGGAGGTTGAGCTTTCAGAAGCAAGCTTAACGGTTAGGGAGGAAGCAGCAGAATGTGCCTCTCACATCTAGCCTGTAGGAATTCAGGTTGGCAAGTTCTATGGGGAAGCCCATTGCTGCCTATGGTGGAAACAGCATGGGAGATTTCAGTTTCAAAATCTCCGTGAAAAAGCGTCAGAGATGCTTCTCCGTTTAGAATCCGGCATATCTCACTGAACCGAAGAAGTGGTAGTTAGAAGGGAGTTAGAGCTGCAAGCAGTTTGGTTTGGGAAATTAGACGCGAAATGAAACTGCAAATGCCTTCCAACAGGCTTGGAAAAGTGTGTTCTATATCTCTGCCAAACAAACTCCCCGGAGGTTGAGCTTTCAGAAGCAAGTTTAACTCTAAGGGAGGAAGCAGCAGAATGTGCCTCTCACATCTAGCCTTTAGGAATTCAGGTTGGCAAGTTCTATGGGGAAGCCCATTGCTGCCTATGGTGGAAACGGCATGGGAGATTTCAGTTTCAAAATCTCTGTGAAAAAGCGTCAGAGAAGCTTCTCCGTTTAGAATCCAGCATATCTCACTGAACCGAAGAAGTGGTAGTTAGAAGGGAGTTAGAGCTGCAAGCAGTTTGGTTTGGGAAATTAGATGCGAAATGACACTGCAAAGGCCTTCCAACAGGCTTGGAAAAGTGTGTTCTATATCTCTGCCAAACAGAGTCCCCGGAGGTTGAGCTTTTAGAAGCAAGCTTAACTGTTAGGGAGGAAGCAGCAGAATGTGCCTCTCACATCTAGCCTGTAGGAATTCAGGTTGGCAAGTTCTATGGGGAAGCCCATTGCTGCCTATGGTGGAAACGGCATGGGAGATTTCAGTTTCAAAATCTCTGTGAAAAAGCGTCAGAGAAGCTTCTCCGTTTAGAATCCAGCATATCTCACTGAACCGAAGAAGTGGTCGTTAGAAGGGAGTTAGAGCTGCAAGCAGTTTGCTTTGGGAAATTAGACGCGAAATGAAACTGCAAATGCCTTCCAACAGGCTTGGAAAAGTGTGTTCTATATCTCTGCCAAACAAACTCCCCGGAGGTTGAGCTTTCAGAAGCTAGTTTAACTCTAAGGGAGGAAGCAGCAGAATGTGCCTCTCACATCTAGGCTGTAGGAATTCAGGTTGGCAAGTTCTATGGGGAAGCCCATTGGCGCCTTCGTTGGAAACGGGTTTGGAAATTTCAGTTTCAAAATCTCTGTGAAAAAGCGTCAGAGAAGCTTCTCCGTTTAGAATCCAGCATATCTCACTGAACCGAAGAAGTGGTAGTTAGAAGGGAGTTAGAGCTGCAAGCAGTTTGGTTTGGGAAATTAGATGCGAAATGACACTGCAAAGGCCTTCCAACAGGCTTGGAAAAGTGTGTTCTATATCTCTGCCAAACAGACTCCCCGGAGGTTGAGCTTTCAGAAGCAAGCTTAACTCTTAGGGAGGAAGCAGCCGAATGTGCCTCTCACATCTAGCCGGTAGGAATTCAGGTTGGCAAGTTCTATGGGGAAGCCCATTGCTGCCTATGGTGGAAACGGCATGGGAGATTTCAGTTTCAAAATCTCTGTGAAAAAGCGTCAGAGAAGCTTCTCCGTTTAGAATCCAGCATATCTCACTGAACCGAAGAAGTGGTAGTTAGAAGGCAGTTAGAGCTGCAAGCAGTTTGGTTTGGGAAATTAGACGCGAAATGAAACTGCAAATGCCTTCCAACAGGCTTGGAAAAGTGTGTTCTATATCTCTGCCAAACAGACTCCCTGGAGGTTGAGCTTTCAGAAGCTAGTTTAACTCTAAGGGAGGAAGCAGCAGAATGTGCCTCTCACATCAAGCCTGTAGGAATTCAGGTTGGCAAGTTCTATGGGGAAGCCCATTGCTGCCTATGGTGGAAACAGCATGGGAGATTTCAGTTTCAAAATCTCTGTGAAAAAGCGTCAGAGAAGCTTCTCCGTTTAGAATCCAGCATATCTCACTGAACCGAAGAAGTGGTAGTTAGAAGGCAGTTAGAGCTGCAAGCAGTTTGGTTTGGGAAATTAGACGCGAAATGAAACTGCAAATGCCTTCCAACAGGCTTGGAAAAGTGTGTTCTATATCTCTGCCAAACAAACTCCCCGGAGGTTGAGCTTTCAGAAGCAAGTCTAACTCTAAGGGAGGAAGCAGCAGAATGTGCCTCTCACATCTAGCCTTTAGGAATTCAGGTTGGCAAGTTCTATGGGGAAGCCCATTGCTGCCTATGGTGGAAACGGCATGGGAGATTTCAGTTTCAAAATCTCTGTGAAAAAGCGTCAGAGAAGCTTCTCCGTTTAGAATCCAGCATATCTCACTGAACCGAAGAAGTGGTAGTTAGAAGGGAGTTAGAGCTGCAAGCAGTTTGGTTTGGGAAATTAGATGCGAAATGACACTGCAAAGGCCTTCCAACAGGCTTGGAAAATTGTGTTCTATATCTGTGCCAAACAGAGTCCCCGGAGGTTGAGCTTTCAGAAGCAAGCTTAACTGTTAGGGAGGAAGCAGCAGAATGTGCCTCTCACATCTAGCCTGTAGGAATTCAGGTTGGCAAGTTCTATGGGGAAGCCCATTGCTGCCTATGGTGGAAACGGCATGGGAGATTTCAGTTTCAAAATCTCTGTGAAAAAGCGTCAGAGAACCTTCTCCGTTTAGAATCCAGCATATCTCACTGAACCGAAGAAGTGGTAGTTAGAAGGCAGTTAGAGCTGCAAGCAGTTTGGTTTGGGAAATTAGACGCGAAATGAAATTGCAAATGCCTTCCAACAGGCTTGGAAAAGTGTGTTCTATATCTCTGCCAAACAAACTCGCCGGAGGTTGAGCTTTCAGAAGCTAGTTTAACTCTAAGGGAGGAAGCAGCAGAATGTGCCTCTCACATCTAGCCTGTAGGAATTCAGGTTGGCAAGTTCTATGGGGAAGCCCATTGGCGCCTTCGTTGGAAAAGGGTTTGGAAATTTCAGTTTCAAAATCTCTGTGAAAAAGCGTCAGAGAAGCTTCTCCGTTTAGAATCCAGCATATCTCACTGAACCGAAGAAGTGGTAGTTAGAAGGCAGTTAGAGCTGCAAGAAGTTTGGTTTGGGAAATTAGACGCGAAATGAAACTGCAAATGCCTTCCAACAGGCTTGGAAAAGTGTGTTCTATATCTCTGCCAAACAAACTCCCCGGAGGTTGAGCTTTCAGAAGCAAGTTTAACTCTAAGGGAGGAAGCAGCAGAATGTGCCTCTCACATCTAGCCTTTAGGAATTCAGGTTGGCAAGTTCTATGGGGAAGCCCATTGCTGCCTATGGTGGAAACGGCATGGGAGATTTCAGTTTCAAAATCTCTGTGAAAAAGCGTCAGAGAAGCTTCTCCGTTTAGAATCCAGCATATCTCACTGAACCGAAGAAGTGGTAGTTAGAAGGGAGTTAGAGCTGCAAGCAGTTTGGTTTGGGAAATTAGATGCGAAATGACACTGCAAAGGCCTTCCAACAGGCTTGGAAAAGTGTGTTCTATATCTCTGCCAAACAGAGTCCCCGGAGGTTGAGCTTTCAGAAGCAAGCTTAACGGTTAGGGAGGAAGCAGCAGAATGTGCCTCTCACATCTAGGCTGTAGGAATTCAGGTTGGCAAGTTCTATGGGGAAGCCCATTGCTGCCTATGGTGGAAACGGCATGGGAGATTTCAGTTTCAAAATCTCTGTGAAAAAGCGTCAGAGAAGCTTCTCCGTTTAGAATCCAGCATATCTCACTGAACCGAAGAAGTGGTAGTTAGAAGGGAGTTAGAGCTGCAAGCAGTTTGGTTTGGGAAATTAGACGCGAAATGAAACTGCAAATGCCTTCCAACAGGCTTGGAAAAGTCTGTTCTATATCTCTGCCAAACAAACTCCCCGGAGGTTGAGCTTTCAGAAGCTAGTTTAACTCTAAGGGAGGAAACAGCAGAATGTGCCTCTCACATCTAGCCTGTAGGAATTCAGGTTGGCAAGTTCTATGGGGAAGCCCATTGCTGGCTATGGTGGAAACAGCATGGGAGATTTCAGTTTCAAAATCTCTGTGAAAAAGCGTCAGAGAAGCTTCTCCGTTTAGAATCCAGCATATCTCACTGAACCGAAGAAGTGGTAGTTAGAAGGGAGTTAGAGCTGCAAGCAGTTTGGTTTGGGAAATTAGACGCGAAATGAAACTGCAAATGCCTTCCAACAGGCTTGGAAAAATGTGTTCTATATCTCTGCCAAACAAACTCCCCGGAGGTTGAGCTTTCAGAAGCTAGTTTAACTCTAAGGGAGGAAGCAGCAGAATGTGCCTCTCACATCTAGCCTGTAGGAATTCAGGTTGGCAAGTTCTATGGGGAAGCCCATTGGTGCCTTCGTTGGAAACGGGTTTGGAAATTTCAGTTTCAAAATCTCTGTGAAAAAGCGTCAGAGAAGCTTCTCCGTTTAGAATCCAGCATATCTCACTGAACCGAAGAAGTGGTAGTTAGAAGGGAGTTAGAGCTGCAAGCAGTTTGGTTTGGGAAATTAGACGCGAAATGATACTGCAAATGCCTTCCAACAGGCTTGGAAAAGTGTGTTCTATATCTCTGCCAAACAAACTCCCCGGAGGTTGAGCTTTCAGAAGCAAGTTTAACTCTAAGGGAGGAAGCAGCAGAATGTGCCTCTCACATCTACCCTGTAGGAATTCAGGTTGGCAAGTTCTATGGGGAAGCCCATTGCTGCCTATGGTGGAAACGGCATGGGAGATTTCAGTTTCAAAATCTCTGTGAAAAAGCGTCAGAGAAGCTTCTCCGTTTAGAATCCAGCATATCTCACTGAACCGAAGAAGTGGTAGTTAGAAGGGAGTTAGAGCTGCAAGCAGTTTGGTTTGGGAAATTAGACGTGAAATGAAACTGCAAATGCCTTCCAACAGGCTTGGAAAAGTGTGTTCTATATCTCTGCCAAACAAACTCCCCGGAGGTTGAGCTTTCAGAAGCTAGTTTAACTCTAAGGGAGGAAGCAGCAGAAGGTGCCTCTCACATCTAGCCTGTAGGAATTCAGGTTGACAAGTTCTATGGGGAAGCCCATAGGCGCCTTCGTTGGAAACGGGTTTGGAAATTTCAGTTTCAAAATCTCTGTGAAAAAGCGTCAGAGAAGCTTCTCCGTTTAGAATCCAGCATATCTCACTGAACCGAAGAAGTGGTAGTTAGAAGGGAGTTAGAGCTGCAAGCAGTTTGGTTTGGGAAATTAGCCGCGAAATGAAACTGCAAATGCCTTCCAACAGGCTTGGAAAAGTGTGTTCTATATCTCTGCCAAACAAACTCCCCGGAGGTTGAGCTTTCAGAAGCAAGTTTAACTCTAAGGGAGGAAGCAGCAGAATGTGCCTCTCACATCTAGCCTTTAGGAATTCAGGTTGGCAAGTTCTATGGTGAAGCCCATTGCTGCCTATGGCGGAAACGGCATGGGAGATTTCAGTTTCAAAATCTCTGTGAAAAAGCGTCAGAGAAGCTTCTCCGTTTAGAATCCAGCATATCTCACTGAACCGAAGAAGTGGTAGTTAGAAGGGAGTTAGAGCTGCAAGCAGTTTGGTTTGGGAAATTAGATGCGAAATGACACTGCAAAGGCCTTCCAACAGGCTTGGAAAAGTGTGTTCTATATCTCTGCCAAATAGAGTCCCCGGAGGTTGAGCTTTCAGAAGCAAGCTTAACGGTTAGGGAGGAAGCAGCAGAGTGTGCCTCTCACATCTAGCCTGTAGGAATTCAGGTTGGCAAGTTCTATGGGGAAGCCCATTGCTGCCTATGGTGGAAACGGCATGGGAGATTTCAGTTTCAAAATCTCTGTGAAAAAGCGTCAGAGAAGCTTCTCCGTTTAGAATCCAGCATATCTCACTGAACCGAAGAAGTGGTAGTTAGAAGGCAGTTAGAGCTGCAAGCAGTTTGGTTTGGGAAATTAGACGCGAAATGAAACTGCAAATGCCTTCCAACAGGCTTGGAAAAGTGTGTTCTATATCTCTGCCAAACAGACTCCCTGGAGGTTGAGCTTTCAGAAGCTAGTTTAACTCTAAGGGAGGAAGCAGCAGAATGTGCCTCTCACATCTAGGCTGTAGGAATTCAGGTTGGCAAGTTCTATGGGGAAGCCCATTGCTGCCTATGGTGGAAACGGCATGGGAGATTTCAGTTTCAAAATCTCTGTGAAAAAGCGTCAGAGAAGCTTCTCCGTTTAGAATCCAGCATATCTCACTGAACCGAAGAAGTGGTAGTTAGAAGGGAGTTAGAGCTGCAAGCAGTTTGGTTTGGGAAATTAGATGCGAAATGACACTGCAAAGGCCTTCCAACAGGCTTGGAAAAGTGTGTTCTATATCTCTGCCAAACAAACTCCCCGGAGGTTGAGCTTTCAGAAGCTAGTTTAACTCTAAGGGAGGAAACAGCAGAATGTGCCTCTCACATCTAGCCTGTAGGAATTCAGGTTGGCAAGTTCTATGGGGAAGCCCATTAGCGCCTTCGTTGGAAACGGGTTTGGAAATTTCAGTTTCAAAATCTCTGTGAAAAAGCGTCAGAGAAGCTTCTCCGTTTAGAATCCAGCATATCTCACTGAACCGAAGAAGTGGTAGTTAGAAGGGAGTTAGAGCTGCAAGCAGTTTGGTTTGGGAAATTAGACGCGAAATGAAACTGCAAATGCCTTCCAACAGGCTTGGAAAAGTGTGTTCTATATCTCTGCCAAACAAACTCCCCGGAGGTTGAGCTTTCAGAAGCAAGTTTAACTCTAAGGGAGGAAGCAGCAGAATGTGCCTCTCACATCTAGCCTGTAGGAATTCAGGTTGGCAAGTTCTATGGGGAAGCCCATTGGGGCCTTCGTTGGAAACGGGTTTGGAAATTTCAGTTTCAAAATCTCTGTGAAAAAGCGTCAGAGAAGCTTCTCCGTTTAGAATCCAGTATATCTCACTGAACCGAAGAAGTGGTAGTTAGAAGGGAGTTAGAGCTGCAAGCAGTTTGGTTTGGGAAATTAGACGCGAAATGAAACTGCAAATGCCTTCCAACAGGCTTGGAAAAGTGTGTTCTATATCTCTGCCAAACAAACTCCCCGGAGGTTGAGCTTTCAGAAGCAAGTTTACCTCTAAGGGAGGAAGCAGCAGAATGTGCCTCTCACATCTAGCCTTTAGGAATTCAGGTTGGCAAGTTCTATGGGGAAGCCCATTGCTGCCTATGGTGGAAACGGCATGGGAGATTTCAGTTTCAAAATCTCTGTGAAAAAGCGTCAGAGAAGCTTCTCCGTTTAGAATCCAGCATATCTCACTGAACCGAAGAAGTGGTAGTTAGAAGGGAGTTAGAGCTGCAAGCAGTTTGGTTTGGGAAATTAGATGCGAAATGACACTGTAAAGGCCTTCCAACAGGCTTGGAAAAGTGTGTTCTATATCTCTGCCAAACAGAGTCCCCGGAGGTTGAGCTTTCAGAAGCAAGCTTAACTGTTAGGGAGGAAGCAGCAGAATGTGCCTCTCACATCTAGCCAGTAGGAATTCAGGTTGGCAAGTTCTATGGGGAAGCCCATTGCTGCCTATGGTGGAAACGTCATGGGAGATTTCAGTTTCAAAATCTCTGTGAAAAAGCGTCAGAGAAGCTTCTCCGTTTAGAATCCAGCATATCTCACTGAACCGAAGAAGTGGTAGTTAGAAGGCAGTTAGAGCTGCAAGCAGTTTGGTTTGGGAAATTAGACGCGAAATGAAACTGCAAATGCCTTCCAACAGGCTTGGAAAAGTGTGTTCTATATCTCTGCCAAACAGACTCCCTGGAGGTTGAGCTTTCAGAAGCAAGTTTAACTCTAAGGGAGGAAGCAGCAGAATGTGCCTCTCACATCTAGCCTGTAGGAATTCAGGTTGGCAAGTTCTATGGGGAAGCCCATTGCTGCCTATGGTGGAAACGGCATGGGAGATTTCAGTTTCAAAATCTCTGTGAAAAAGCGTCAGAGAAGCTTCTCCGTTTAGAATCCAGCATATCACACTGAACCGAAGAAGTGGTAGTTAGAAGGGAGTTAGAGCTGCAAGCAGTTTGGTTTGGGAAATTAGACGCGAAATGAAACTGCAAATGCCTTCCAACAGGCTTGGAAAAGTGTGCTCTATATCTCTGCCAAACAAACTCCCCGGAGGTTGAGCTTTCAGAAGCTAGTTTAACTCTAAGGGAGGAAACAGCAGAATGTTCCTCTCACATCTAGCCTGTAGGAATTCAGGTTGGCAAGTTCTATGGGGAAGCCCATTGCTGCCTATGGTGGAAACGGCATGGGAGATTTCAGTTTCAAAATCTCTGTGAAAAAGCGTCAGAGAAGCTTCTCCGTTTAGAATCCAGCATATCTCACTGAACCGAAGAAGTGGTAGTTAGAAGGCAGTTAGAGCTGCAAGCAGTTTGGTTTGGGAAATTAGACGCGAAATGAAACTGCAAATGCCTTCCAACAGGCTTGGAAAAGTGTGTTCTATATCTCTGCCAAACAAACTCCCCGGAGGTTGAGCTTTCAGAAGCTAGTTTAACTCTAAGGGAGGAAGCAGCAGAATGTGCCTCTCACATCTAGCCTGTAGGAATTCAGGTTGGCAAGTTCTATGGGGAAGCCCATTGCTGCCTATGGTGGAAACGGCATGGGAGATTTCAGTTTCAAAATCTCTGTGAAAAAGCGTCAGAGAAGCTTCTCCGTTTAGAATCCAGCATATCTCACTGAACCGAAGAAGTGGTAGTTAGAAGGCAGTTAGAGCTACAAGCAGTTTGGTTTGGGAAATTAGACGCCAATTGACACTGCAAATGCCATCCAACAGGCTTGGAAAAGTGTGTTCTATATCTCTGCCAAACAGAATCCCCGGAGGTTGAGCTTTCAGAAGCAAGTTTAACTCTAAGGGAGGAAGCAGCAGAATGTGCCTCTCACATCTAGCCTGTAGGAATTCAGGTTGGCAAGTTCTATGGGGAAGCCCATTGGCGCCTTCGTTGTAAACGCGATTGGAAATTTCAGTTTCAAAATCTCTGTGAAAAAGTATCAGAGAAGCTTCTCCGTTTAGAATCCAGCATATCTCACTGAACCGAAAAAGTGGTTGTTAGAACATAGAGCTGCAAGCAGTTTGGTTTGGGAAATTAGACGCGAAATGACACTGCAAATGCCTTCCAACAGGCTTGGAAAAGTGTGTTCTATATCTCTGCCAAACAGACTCCCAGGAGGTTGAGCTTTCAGAAGCAAGTTTATCTCTAAGGGAGGAAGCAGCAGAATGTGCCTCTCACATCTAGCCTGTAGGAATTCAGGTTGGCAAGTTCTATGGGGAAGCCCATTGGCGCCTTCGTTGGAAACGGGTTTGGAAATTTCAGTTTCAAAATCTCTGTGAAAAAGCATCAGAGAAGCTTCTCCGTTTAGAATCCAGCATATCTCACTGAACCGAAAAAGTGGTAGTGAGAAGGTAGAGATGCAAGCAGTTTGGTTTGGGAAATTAGACGTGAAATGACACTGCAAATGCCTTCCAACAGGCTTGGAAAAGTGTGTTCTATATCTCTGCCAAACAGACACCCCGGAGCTTGAGCTTTCAGAAGCAAGTTTAACTCTAAGAGAGGAAGCAGCAGAATGTGCCTCTCACATCTAGCCTGTAGGAATTCAGGTTGGCAAGTTCTATGGGGAAGCCCATTGCTGCCTATGGGGGAAACGGCATGGGAGATTTCAGTTTCAAAATCTCTGTGAAAAAGCGTCAGAGGAGCTTCTCCGTTTAGAATCCAGCATATCTCATCGATTCGAAGAAGTGGTAGTTAGAAGGGAGTTAGAGCTGCAAGCAGTTTGGTTTGGGAAATTAGACGCGAAATCACACTGCAAATGCCATCCAACAGGCTTGGAAAAGTGTGTTCTATATCTCTGCCAAACAGACTCCCCGGAGGTTGAGCTTTCAGAAGCAAGTTTAACTCTAAGGGAGGAAGCAGCAGAATGTGCCTCTCACATCTAGCCTGTAGGAATTCAGGTTGGCAAGTTCTAAGGGGAAGCCCATTGCTGCCTATGGTGGAAACGGCATTGGAGATTTCTGTTTCAAAATCTCTGTGAAAAAGCGTCAGAGAAGCTTCTCCGTTTAGAATCCAGCATATCACACTGAACCGAAGAAGTGGTAGTTAGAAGGGATTTAGAGCTGCAAGCAGTTTGGTTTGGGAAATTAGACGCGAAATCACATTGCAAAGGCCTTCGAACATGCTTGGAAAAGTGTGTTCTATATCTCTGCCAAACAGACTCCCAAGAGGTTGAGCTTTCAGAAGCAAGTTTAACTCTTAGGGTGGAATCAGCAGAATGTGCCCTTCACATCTAGCCTGTAGGAATTCAGGTTGGCAAGTTCTATGGGGAAGCCTATTGCTGCCTATGGTGGAAACGGCATGGGAGATTTCAGTTTCAAAATCTCTGTGAAAAAGCGTCAGAGAAGCTTCTCCGTTTAGAATCCAGCATATCTCACTGAACCGAAGAAGTGGTAGTTAGAAGGGAGTTAGAGCTGCAAGCAGTTTGGTTTGGGAATTTAGACGCGAAATCACATTGCAAATGCCTTCCAACAGGCTTGGAAAAGTGTGTTCTATATCTCTGCCAAACAGACTCCCCGGAGGTTGAGCTTTCAGAAGCAAGTTTAACTCTAAGGGAGGAAGCAGCAGAATGTGCCTCTCACATCTAGCCTGTAGGAATTCAGGTTTGCAAGTTCTATGGGGAAGCCCATTGGCGCCTTCGTTGTAAACGCGATTGGAAATTTCAGTTTCAAAATCTCTGTGAAAAAGCATCAGAGAAGCTTCTCCGTTTAGAATCCAGCATATCTCACTGAACCGAAAAAGTGGTTGTTAGAACATAGAGCTGCAAGCAGTTTGGTTTGGGAAATTAGACGCGAAATGACACTGCAAATGCCTTCCAACAGGCTTGGAAAAGTGTGTTCTATATCACTGCCAAACAGACTCCCAGGAGGTTGAGCTTTCAGAAGCAAGTTTAACTCTAAGGGAGGAAGCACCAGAATGTGCCTCTCACATCTAGCCTGTAGGAATTCAGGTTGGCAAGTTCTATGGGGAAGCCCATTGCTGGCTATGGTGGAAACGGCATGGGAGATTTCAGTTTCAAAATCTCTGTGAAAAAGCGTCAGAGAAGCTTCTCCGTTTAGAATCCAGCATATCTCACTGAACCGAAGAAGTGGTAGTTAGAAGGGAGTTAGAGCTGCAAGCAGTTTGGTTTGGGAAATTAGATGCGAAATGACACTGCAAAGGCCTTCCAACAGGCTTGGAAAAGTGTGTTCTATATCTGTGCCAAACAGAGTCCCCGGAGGTTGAGCTTTCAGAAGCAAGCTTAACTGTTAGGGAGGAAGCAGCAGAATGTGCCTCTCACATCTAGCCTGTAGGAATTCAGGTTGGCAAGTTCTATGGGGAAGCCCATTGCTGCCTATGGTGGAAACGGCATGGGAGATTTCAGTTTCAAAATCTCTGTGAAAAAGCGTCAGAGAACCTTCTCCGTTTAGAATCCAGCATATCTCACTGAACCGAAGAAGTGGTAGTTAGAAGGCAGTTAGAGCTGCAAGCAGTTTGGTTTGGGAAATTAGACGCGAAATGAAATTGCAAATGCCTTCCAACAGGCTTGGAAAAGTGTGTTCTATATCTCTGCCAAACAAACTCGCCGGAGGTTGAGCTTTCAGAAGCTAGTTTAACTCTAAGGGAGGAAGCAGCAGAATGTGCCTCTCACATCTAGCCTGTAGGAATTCAGGTTGGCAAGTTCTATGGGGAAGCCCATTGGCGCCTTCGTTGGAAAAGGGTTTGGAAATTTCAGTTTCAAAATCTCTGTGAAAAAGCGTCAGAGAAGCTTCTCCGTTTAGAATCCAGCATATCTCACTGAACCGAAGAAGTGGTAGTTAGAAGGCAGTTAGAGCTGCAAGAAGTTTGGTTTGGGAAATTAGACGCGAAATGAAACTGCAAATGCCTTCCAACAGGCTTGGAAAAGTGTGTTCTATATCTCTGCCAAACAAACTCCCCGGAGGTTGAGCTTTCAGAAGCAAGTTTAACTCTAAGGGAGGAAGCAGCAGAATGTGCCTCTCACATCTAGCCTTTAGGAATTCAGGTTGGCAAGTTCTATGGGGAAGCCCATTGCTGCCTATGGTGGAAACGGCATGGGAGATTTAAGTTTCAAAATCTCTGTGAAAAAGCGTCAGAGAAGCTTCTCCGTTTAGAATCCAGCATATCTCACTGAACCGAAGAAGTGGTAGTTAGAAGGGAGTTAGAGCTGCAAGCAGTTTGGTTTGGGAAATTAGATGCGAAATGACACTGCAAAGGCCTTCCAACAGGCTTGGAAAAGTGTGTTCTATATCTCTGCCAAACAGAGTCCCCGGAGGTTGAGCTTTCAGAAGCAAGCTTAACGGTTAGGGAGGAAGCAGCAGAATGTGCCTCTCACATCTAGGCTGTAGGAATTCAGGTTGGCAAGTTCTATGGGGAAGCCCATTGCTGCCTATGGTGGAAACGGCATGGGAGATTTCAGTTTCAAAATCTCTGTGAAAAAGCGTCAGAGAAGCTTCTCCGTTTAGAATCCAGCATATCTCACTGAACCGAAGAAGTGGTAGTTAGAAGGGAGTTAGAGCTGCAAGCAGTTTGGTTTGGGAAATTAGACGCGAAATGAAACTGCAAATGCCTTCCAACAGGCTTGGAAAAGTCTGTTCTATATCTCTGCCAAACAAACTCCCCGGAGGTTGAGCTTTCAGAAGCTAGTTTAACTCTAAGGGAGGAAACAGCAGAATGTGCCTCTCACATCTAGCCTGTAGGAATTCAGGTTGGCAAGTTCTATGGGGAAGCCCATTGCTGGCTATGGTGGAAACAGCATGGGAGATTTCAGTTTCAAAATCTCTGTGAAAAAGCGTCAGAGAAGCTTCTCCGTTTAGAATCCAGCATATCTCACTGAACCGAAGAAGTGGTAGTTAGAAGGGAGTTAGAGCTGCAAGCAGTTTGGTTTGGGAAATTAGACGCGAAATGAAACTGCAAATGCCTTCCAACAGGCTTGGAAAAGTGTGTTCTATATCTCTGCCAAACAAACTCCCCGGAGGTTGAGCTTTCAGAAGCTAGTTTAACTCTAAGGGAGGAAGCAGCAGAATGTGCCTCTCACATCTAGCCTGTAGGAATTCAGGTTGGCAAGTTCTATGGGGAAGCCCATTGGTGCCTTCGTTGGAAACGGGTTTGGAAATTTCAGTTTCAAAATCTCTGTGAAAAAGCGTCAGAGAAGCTTCTCCGTTTAGAATCCAGCATATCTCACTGAACCGAAGAAGTGGTAGTTAGAAGGGAGTTAGAGCTGCAAGCAGTTTGGTTTGGGAAATTAGACGCGAAATGATACTGCAAATGCCTTCCAACAGGCTTGGAAAAGTGTGTTCTATATCTCTGCCAAACAAACTCCCCGGAGGTTGAGCTTTCAGAAGCAAGTTTAACTCTAAGGGAGGAAGCAGCAGAATGTGCCTCTCACATCTACCCTGTAGGAATTCAGGTTGGCAAGTTCTATGGGGAAGCCCATTGCTGCCTATGGTGGAAACGGCATGGGAGATTTCAGTTTCAAAATCTCTGTGAAAAAGCGTCAGAGAAGCTTCTCCGTTTAGAATCCAGCATATCTCACTGAACCGAAGAAGTGGTAGTTAGAAGGGAGTTAGAGCTGCAAGCAGTTTGGTTTGGGAAATTAGACGTGAAATGAAACTGCAAATGCCTTCCAACAGGCTTGGAAAAGTGTGTTCTATATCTCTGCCAAACAAACTCCCCGGAGGTTGAGCTTTCAGAAGCTAGTTTAACTCTAAGGGAGGAAGCAGCAGAATATGCCTCTCACATCTAGCCTGTAGGAATTCAGGTTGACAAGTTCTATGGGGAAGCCCATAGGCTCCTTCGTTGGAAACGGGTTTGGAAATTTCAGTTTCAAAATCTCTGTGAAAAAGCGTCAGAGAAGCTTCTCCGTTTAGAATCCAGCATATCTCACTGAACCGAAGAAGTGGTAGTTAGAAGGGAGTTAGAGCTGCAAGCAGTTTGGTTTGGGAAATTAGCCGCGAAATGAAACTGCAAATGCCTTCCAACAGGCTTGGAAAAGTGTGTTCTATATCTCTGCCAAACAAACTCCCCGGAGGTTGAGCTTTCAGAAGCAAGTTTAACTCTAAGGGAGGAAGCAGCAGAATGTGCCTCTCACATCTAGCCTTTAGGAATTCAGGTTGGCAAGTTCTATGGTGAAGCCCATTGCTGCCTATGGCGGAAACGGAATGGGAGATTTCAGTTTCAAAATCTCTGTGAAAAAGCGTCAGAGAAGCTTCTCCGTTTAGAATCCAGCATATCTCACTGAACCGAAGAAGTGGTAGTTAGAAGGGAGTTAGAGCTGCAAGCAGTTTGGTTTGGGAAATTAGATGCGAAATGACACTGCAAAGGCCTTCCAACAGGCTTGGAAAAGTGTGTTCTATATCTCTGCCAAATAGAGTCCCCGGAGGTTGAGCTTTCAGAAGCAAGCTTAACGGTTAGGGAGGAAGCAGCAGAGTGTGCCTCTCACATCTAGCCTGTAGGAATTCAGGTTGGCAAGTTCTATGGGGAAGCCCATTGCTGCCTATGGTGGAAACGGCATGGGAGATTTCAGTTTCAAAATCTCTGTGAAAAAGCGTCAGAGAAGCTTCTCCGTTTAGAATCCAGCATATCTCACTGAACCGAAGAAGTGGTAGTTAGAAGGGAGTTAGAGCTGCAAGCAGTTTGGTTTGGGAAATTAGATGCGAAATGACACTGCAAAGGCCTTCCAACAGGCTTGGAAAAGTGTGTTCTATATCCCTGCCAAACAAACTCCCCGGAGGTTGAGCTTTCAGAAGCTAGTTTAAATCTAAGGGAGGAAGCAGCAGAATGTGCCTCTCACATCTAGCCTGTAGGAATTCAGGTTGGCAAGTTCTATGGGGAAGCCCATTAGCGCCTTCGTTGGAAACGGGTTTGGAAATTTCAGTTTCAAAATCTCTGTGAAAAAGCGTCAGAGAAGCTTCTCCGTTTAGAATCCAGCATATCTCACTGAACCGAAGAAGTGGTAGTTAGAAGGCAGTTAGAGCTGCAAGAAGTTTGGTTTGGGAAATTAGACGCGAAATGAAACTGCAAATGCCTTCCAACAGGCTTGGAAAAGTGTGTTCTATATCTCTGCCAAACAAACTCCCCGGAGGTTGAGCTTTCAGAAGCAAGTTTAACTCTAAGGGAGGAAGCAGCAGAATGTGCCTCTCACATCTAGCCTTTAGGAATTCAGGTTGGCAAGTTCTATGGGGAAGCCCATTGCTGCCTATGGTGGAAACGGCATGGGAGATTTAAGTTTCAAAATCTCTGTGAAAAAGCGTCAGAGAAGCTTCTCCGTTTAGAATCCAGCATATCTCACTGAACCGAAGAAGTGGTAGTTAGAAGGGAGTTAGAGCTGCAAGCAGTTTGGTTTGGGAAATTAGATGCGAAATGACACTGCAAAGGCCTTCCAACAGGCTTGGAAAAGTGTGTTCTATATCTCTGCCAAACAGAGTCCCCGGAGGTTGAGCTTTCAGAAGCAAGCTTAACGGTTAGGGAGGAAGCAGCAGAATGTGCCTCTCACATCTAGGCTGTAGGAATTCAGGTTGGCAAGTTCTATGGGGAAGCCCATTGCTGCCTATGGTGGAAACGGCATGGGAGATTTCAGTTTCAAAATCTCTGTGAAAAAGCGTCAGAGAAGCTTCTCCGTTTAGAATCCAGCATATCTCACTGAACCGAAGAAGTGGTAGTTAGAAGGGAGTTAGAGCTGCAAGCAGTTTGGTTTGGGAAATTAGACGCGAAATGAAACTGCAAATGCCTTCCAACAGGCTTGGAAAAGTCTGTTCTATATCTCTGCCAAACAAACTCCCCGGAGGTTGAGCTTTCAGAAGCTAGTTTAACTCTAAGGGAGGAAACAGCAGAATGTGCCTCTCACATCTAGCCTGTAGGAATTCAGGTTGGCAAGTTCTATGGGGAAGCCCATTGCTGGCTATGGTGGAAACAGCATGGGAGATTTCAGTTTCAAAATCTCTGTGAAAAAGCGTCAGAGAAGCTTCTCCGTTTAGAATCCAGCATATCTCACTGAACCGAAGAAGTGGTAGTTAGAAGGGAGTTAGAGCTGCAAGCAGTTTGGTTTGGGAAATTAGACGCGAAATGAAACTGCAAATGCCTTCCAACAGGCTTGGAAAAGTGTGTTCTATATCTCTGCCAAACAAACTCCCCGGAGGTTGAGCTTTCAGAAGCTAGTTTAACTCTAAGGGAGGAAGCAGCAGAATGTGCCTCTCACATCTAGCCTGTAGGAATTCAGGTTGGCAAGTTCTATGGGGAAGCCCATTGGTGCCTTCGTTGGAAACGGGTTTGGAAATTTCAGTTTCAAAATCTCTGTGAAAAAGCGTCAGAGAAGCTTCTCCGTTTAGAATCCAGCATATCTCACTGAACCGAAGAAGTGGTAGTTAGAAGGGAGTTAGAGCTGCAAGCAGTTTGGTTTGGGAAATTAGACGCGAAATGATACTGCAAATGCCTTCCAACAGGCTTGGAAAAGTGTGTTCTATATCTCTGCCAAACAAACTCCCCGGAGGTTGAGCTTTCAGAAGCAAGTTTAACTCTAAGGGAGGAAGCAGCAGAATGTGCCTCTCACATCTACCCTGTAGGAATTCAGGTTGGCAAGTTCTATGGGGAAGCCCATTGCTGCCTATGGTGGAAACGGCATGGGAGATTTCAGTTTCAAAATCTCTGTGAAAAAGCGTCAGAGAAGCTTCTCCGTTTAGAATCCAGCATATCTCACTGAACCGAAGAAGTGGTAGTTAGAAGGGAGTTAGAGCTGCAAGCAGTTTGGTTTGGGAAATTAGACGTGAAATGAAACTGCAAATGCCTTCCAACAGGCTTGGAAAAGTGTGTTCTATATCTCTGCCAAACAAACTCCCCGGAGGTTGAGCTTTCAGAAGCTAGTTTAACTCTAAGGGAGGAAGCAGCAGAATATGCCTCTCACATCTAGCCTGTAGGAATTCAGGTTGACAAGTTCTATGGGGAAGCCCATAGGCTCCTTCGTTGGAAACGGGTTTGGAAATTTCAGTTTCAAAATCTCTGTGAAAAAGCGTCAGAGAAGCTTCTCCGTTTAGAATCCAGCATATCTCACTGAACCGAAGAAGTGGTAGTTAGAAGGGAGTTAGAGCTGCAAGCAGTTTGGTTTGGGAAATTAGCCGCGAAATGAAACTGCAAATGCCTTCCAACAGGCTTGGAAAAGTGTGTTCTATATCTCTGCCAAACAAACTCCCCGGAGGTTGAGCTTTCAGAAGCAAGTTTAACTCTAAGGGAGGAAGCAGCAGAATGTGCCTCTCACATCTAGCCTTTAGGAATTCAGGTTGGCAAGTTCTATGGTGAAGCCCATTGCTGCCTATGGCGGAAACGGAATGGGAGATTTCAGTTTCAAAATCTCTGTGAAAAAGCGTCAGAGAAGCTTCTCCGTTTAGAATCCAGCATATCTCACTGAACCGAAGAAGTGGTAGTTAGAAGGGAGTTAGAGCTGCAAGCAGTTTGGTTTGGGAAATTAGATGCGAAATGACACTGCAAAGGCCTTCCAACAGGCTTGGAAAAGTGTGTTCTATATCTCTGCCAAATAGAGTCCCCGGAGGTTGAGCTTTCAGAAGCAAGCTTAACGGTTAGGGAGGAAGCAGCAGAGTGTGCCTCTCACATCTAGCCTGTAGGAATTCAGGTTGGCAAGTTCTATGGGGAAGCCCATTGCTGCCTATGGTGGAAACGGCATGGGAGATTTCAGTTTCAAAATCTCTGTGAAAAAGCGTCAGAGAAGCTTCTCCGTTTAGAATCCAGCATATCTCACTGAACCGAAGAAGTGGTAGTTAGAAGGGAGTTAGAGCTGCAAGCAGTTTGGTTTGGGAAATTAGATGCGAAATGACACTGCAAAGGCCTTCCAACAGGCTTGGAAAAGTGTGTTCTATATCCCTGCCAAACAAACTCCCCGGAGGTTGAGCTTTCAGAAGCTAGTTTAAATCTAAGGGAGGAAGCAGCAGAATGTGCCTCTCACATCTAGCCTGTAGGAATTCAGGTTGGCAAGTTCTATGGGGAAGCCCATTGCTGCCTATGGTGGAAACGGCATGGGAGATTTCAGTTTCAAAATCTCTGTGAAAAAGCGTCAGAGAAGCTTCTCCGTTTAGAATCCAGCATATCTCACTGAACCGAAGAAGTGGTAGTTAGAAGGGAGTTAGAGCTGCAAGCAGTTTGGTTTGGGAAATTAGATGCGAAATGACACTGTAAAGGCCTTCCAACAGGCTTGGAAAAGTGTGTTCTATATCTCTGCCAAACAGAGTCCCCGGAGGTTGAGCTTTCAGAAGCAAGCTTAACTGTTAGGGAGGAAGCAGCAGAATGTGCCTCTCACATCTAGCCAGTAGGAATTCAGGTTGGCAAGTTCTATGGGGAAGCCCATTGCTGCCTATGGTGGAAACGTCATGGGAGATTTCAGTTTCAAAATCTCTGTGAAAAAGCGTCAGAGAAGCTTCTCCGTTTAGAATCCAGCATATCTCACTGAACCGAAGAAGTGGTAGTTAGAAGGCAGTTAGAGCTGCAAGCAGTTTGGTTTGGGAAATTAGACGCGAAATGAAACTGCAAATGCCTTCCAACAGGCTTGGAAAAGTGTGTTCTATATCTCTGCCAAACAGACTCCCTGGAGGTTGAGCTTTCAGAAGCAAGTTTAACTCTAAGGGAGGAAGCAGCAGAATGTGCCTCTCACATCTAGCCTGTAGGAATTCAGGTTGGCAAGTTCTATGGGGAAGCCCATTGCTGCCTATGGTGGAAACGGCATGGGAGATTTCAGTTTCAAAATCTCTGTGAAAAAGCGTCAGAGAAGCTTCTCCGTTTAGAATCCAGCATATCACACTGAACCGAAGAAGTGGTAGTTAGAAGGGAGTTAGAGCTGCAAGCAGTTTGGTTTGGGAAATTAGACGCGAAATGAAACTGCAAATGCCTTCCAACAGGCTTGGAAAAGTGTGCTCTATATCTCTGCCAAACAAACTCCCCGGAGGTTGAGCTTTCAGAAGCTAGTTTAACTCTAAGGGAGGAAACAGCAGAATGTGCCTCTCACATCTAGCCTGTAGGAATTCAGGTTGGCAAGTTCTATGGGGAAGCCCATTGCTGCCTATGGTGGAAACGGCATGGGAGATTTCAGTTTCAAAATCTCTGTGAAAAAGCGTCAGAGAAGCTTCTCCGTTTAGAATCCAGCATATCTCACTGAACCGAAGAAGTGGTAGTTAGAAGGCAGTTAGAGCTGCAAGCAGTTTGGTTTGGGAAATTAGACGCGAAATGAAACTGCAAATGCCTTCCAACAGGCTTGGAAAAGTGTGTTCTATATCTCTGCCAAACAAACTCCCCGGAGGTTGAGCTTTCAGAAGCTAGTTTAACTCTAAGGGAGGAAGCAGCAGAATGTGCCTCTCACATCTAGCCTGTAGGAATTCAGGTTGGCAAGTTCTATGGGGAAGCCCATTGCTGCCTATGGTGGAAACGGCATGGGAGATTTCAGTTTCAAAATCTCTGTGAAAAAGCGTCAGAGAAGCTTCTCCGTTTAGAATCCAGCATATCTCACTGAACCGAAGAAGTGGTAGTTAGAAGGCAGTTAGAGCTGCAAGCAGTTTGGTTTGGGAAATTAGACGCCAATTGACACTGCAAATGCCATCCAACAGGCTTGGAAAAGTGTGTTCTATATCTCTGCCAAACAGAATCCCCGGAGGTTGAGCTTTCAGAAGCAAGTTTAACTCTAAGGGAGGAAGCAGCAGAATGTGCCTCTCACATCTAGCCTGTAGGAATTCAGGTTGGCAAGTTCTATGGGGAAGCCCATTGGCGCCTTCGTTGTAAACGCGATTGGAAATTTCAGTTTCAAAATCTCTGTGAAAAAGCATCAGAGAAGCTTCTCCGTTTAGAATCCAGCATATCTCACTGAACCGAAAAAGTGGTTGTTAGAACATAGAGCTGCAAGCAGTTTGGTTTGGGAAATTAGACGCGAAATGACACTGCAAATGCCTTCCAACAGGCTTGGAAAAGTGTGTTCTATATCTCTGCCAAACAGACTCCCAGGAGGTTGAGCTTTCAGAAGCAAGTTTATCTCTAAGGGAGGAAGCAGCAGAATGTGCCTCTCACATCTAGCCTGTAGGAATTCAGGTTGGCAAGTTCTATGGGGAAGCCCATTGGCGCCTTCGTTGGAAACGGGTTTGGAAATTTCAGTTTCAAAATCTCTGTGAAAAAGCATCAGAGAAGCTTCTCCGTTTAGAATCCAGCATATCTCACTGAACCGAAAAAGTGGTAGTGAGAAGGTAGAGATGCAAGCAGTTTGGTTTGGGAAATTAGACGTGAAATGACACTGCAAATGCCTTCCAACAGGCTTGGAAAAGTGTGTTCTATATCTCTGCCAAACAGACACCCCGGAGCTTGAGCTTTCAGAAGCAAGTTTAACTCTAAGAGAGGAAGCAGCAGAATGTGCCTCTCACATCTAGCCTGTAGGAATTCAGGTTGGCAAGTTCTATGGGGAAGCCCATTGCTGCCTATGGGGGAAACGGCATGGGAGATTTCAGTTTCAAAATCTCTGTGAAAAAGCGTCAGAGAAGCTTCTCCGTTTAGAATCCAGCATATCTCATCGATTCGAAGAAGTGGTAGTTAGAAGGGAGTTAGAGCTGCAAGCAGTTTGGTTTGGGAAATTAGACGCGAAATCACACTGCAAATGCCATCCAACAGGCTTGGAAAAGTGTGTTCTATATCTCTGCCAAACAGACACCCCGGAGCTTGAGCTTTCAGAAGCAAGTTTAACTCTAAGGGAGGAAGCAGCAGAATGTGCCTCTCACATCTAGCCTGTAGGAATTCAGGTTGGCAAGTTCTAAGGGGAAGCCCATTGCTGCCTATGGTGGAAACGGCATTGGAGATTTCTGTTTCAAAATCTCTGTGAAAAAGCGTCAGAGAAGCTTCTCCGTTTAGAATCCAGCATATCACACTGAACCGAAGAAGTGGTAGTTAGAAGGGATTTAGAGCTGCAAGCAGTTTGGTTTGGGAAATTAGACGCGAAATCACATTGCAAAGGCCTTCGAACATGCTTGGAAAAGTGTGTTCTATATCTCTGCCAAACAGACTCCCAAGAGGTTGAGCTTTCAGAAGCAAGTTTAACTCTTAGGGTGGAATCAGCAGAATGTGCCCTTCACATCTAGCCTGTAGGAATTCAGGTTGGCAAGTTCTATGGGGAAGCCTATTGCTGCCTATGGTGGAAACGGCATGGGAGATTTCAGTTTCAAAATCTCTGTGAAAAAGCGTCAGAGAAGCTTCTCCGTTTAGAATCCAGCATATCTCACTGAACCGAAGAAGTGGTAGTTAGAAGGGAGTTAGAGCTGCAAGCAGTTTGGTTTGGGAATTTAGAAGCGAAATCACATTGCAAATGCCTTCCAACAGGCTTGGAAAAGTGTGTTCTATATCTCTGCCAAACAGACTCCCCGGAGGTTGAGCTTTCAGAAGCAAGTTTAACTCTAAGGGAGGAAGCAGCAGAATGTGCCTCTCACATCTAGCCTGTAGGAATTCAGGTTTGCAAGTTCTATGGGGAAGCCCATTGGCGCCTTCGTTGTAAACGCGATTGGAAATTTCAGTTTCAAAATCTCTGTGAAAAAGCATCAGAGAAGCTTCTCCGTTTAGAATCCAGCATATCTCACTGAACCGAAAAAGTGGTTGTTAGAACATAGAGCTGCAAGCAGTTTGGTTTGGGAAATTAGACGCGAAATGACACTGCAAATGCCTTCCAACAGGCATGGAAAAGTGTGTTCTATATCACTGCCAAACAGACTCCCAGGAGGTTGAGCTTTCAGAAGCAAGTTTAACTCTAAGGGAGGAAGCACCAGAATGTGCCTCTCACATCTAGCCTGTAGGAATTCAGGTTGGCAAGTTCTATGGGGAAGCCCATTGCTGGCTATGGTGGAAACAGCATGGGAGATTTCAGTTTCAAAATCTCTGTGAAAAAGCGTCAGAGAAGCTTCTCCGTTTAGAATCCAGCATATCTCACTGAACCGAAGAAGTGGTAGTTAGAAGGCAGTTAGAGCTGCAAGCAGTTTGGTTTGGGAAATTAGACGCGAAATGAAACTGCAAATGCCTTCGAACAGGCTTGGAAAAGTGTGTTCTATATCTCTGCCAAACAAACTCCCCGGAGGTTGAGCTTTCAGAAGCTAGTTTAACTCTAAGGGAGGAAACAGCAGAATGTGCCTCTCACATCTAGCCTGTAGGAATTCAGGTTGGCAAGTTCTATGGGGAAGCCCATTGCTGGCTATGGTGGAAACAGCATGGGAGATTTCAGTTTCAAAATCTCTGTGAAAAAGCGTCAGAGAAGCTTCTCCGTTTAGAATCCAGCATATCTCACTGAACCGAAGAAGTGGTAGTTAGAAGGCAGTTAGAGCTGCAAGCAGTTTGGTTTGGGAAATTAGACGCGAAATGAAACTGCAAATGCCTTCCAACAGGCTTGGAAAAGTGTGTTCTATATCTCTGCCAAACAAACTCCCCGGAGGTTGAGCTTTCAGAAGCTAGTTTAACTCTAAGGGAGGAAGCAGCAGAATGTGCCTCTCACATCTAGCCTGTAGGAATTCAGGTTGGCAAGTTCTATGGGGAAGCCCATTGCTGCCTATGGTGGAAACGGCATGGGAGATTTCAGTTTCAAAATCTCTGTGAAAAAGCGTCAGAGAAGCTTCTCCGTTTAGAATCCAGCATATCTCACTGAACCGAAGAAGTGGTAGTTAGAAGGCAGTTAGAGCTGCAAGCAGTTTGGTTTGGGAAATTAGACGCCAAATGACACTGCAAATGCCATCCAACAGGCTTGGAAAAGTGTGTTCTATATCTCTGCCAAACAGACTCCCCGGAGGTTGAGCTTTCAGAAGCAAGTTTAACTCTAAGGGAGGAAGCAGCAGAATGTGCCTCTCACATCTAGCCTATAGGAATTCAGGTTGGCAAGTTCTATGGGGAAGCCCATTGGCGCCTTCGTTGTAAACGCGATTGGAAATTTCAGTTTCAAAATCTCTGTGAAAAAGCATCAGAGAAGCTTCTCCGTTTAGAATCCAGCATATCTCACTGAACCGAAAAAGTGGTTGTTAGAACATAGAGCTGCAAGCAGTTTGGTTTGGGAAATTAGACGCGAAATGACACTGCAAATGCCTTCCAACAGGCTTGGAAAAGTGTGTTCTATATCTCTGCCAAACAGACTCCCAGGAGGTTGAGCTTTCAGAAGCAAGTTTATCTCTAAGGGAGGAAGCAGCAGAATGTGCCTCTCACATCTAGCCTGTAGGAATTCAGGTTGGCAAGTTCTATGGGGAAGCCCATTGGCGCCTTCGTTGGAAACGGGTTTGGAAATTTCAGTTTCAAAATCTCTGTGAAAAAGCATCAGAGAAGCTTCTCCGTTTAGAATCCAGCATATCTCACTGAACCGAAAAAGTGGTAGTGAGAAGGTAGAGATGCAAGCAGTTTGGTTTGGGAAATTAGACGTGAAATGAAACTGCAAATGCCTTCCAACAGGCTTGGAAAAGTGTGTTCTATATCTCTGCCAAACAGACACCCCGGAGCTTGAGCTTTCAGAAGCAAGTTTAACTCTAAGAGAGGAAGCAGCAGAATGTGCCTCTCACATCTAGCCTGTAGGAATTCAGGTTGGCAAGTTCTATGGGGAAGCCCATTGCTGCCTATGGGGGAAACGGCATGGGAGATTTCAGTTTCAAAATCTCTGTGAAAAAGCGTCAGAGAAGCTTCTCCGTTTAGAATCCAGCATATCTCATCGATTCGAAGAAGTGGTAGTTAGAAGGGAGTTAGAGCTGCAAGCAGTTTGGTTTGGGAAATTAGACGCGAAATCACACTGCAAATGCCATCCAACAGGCTTGGAAAAGTGTGTTCTATATCTCTGCCAAACAGACTCCCCGGAGGTTGAGCTTTCAGAAGCAAGTTTAACTCTAAGGGAGGAAGCAGCAGAATGTGCCTCTCACATCTAGCCTGTAGGAATTCAGGTTGGCAAGTTCTAAGGGGAAGCACATTGCTGCCTATGGTGGAAACGGCATTGGAGATTTCTGTTTCAAAATCTCTGTGAAAAAGCGTCAGAGAAGCTTCTCCGTTTAGAATCCAGCATATCACACTGAACCGAAGAAGTGGTAGTTAGAAGGGATTTAGAGCTGCAAGCAGTTTGGTTTGGGAAATTAGACGCGAAATCACATTGCAAAGGCCTTCGAACATGCTTGGAAAAGTGTGTTCTATATCTCTGCCAAACAGACTCCCAAGAGGTTGAGCTTTCAGAAGCAAGTTTAACTCTTAGGGTGGAATCAGCAGAATGTGCCCTTCACATCTAGCCTGTAGGAATTCAGGTTGGCAAGTTCTATGGGGAAGCCTATTGCTGCCTATGGTGGAAACGGCATGGGAGATTTCAGTTTCAAAATCTCTGTGAAAAAGCGTCAGAGAAGCTTCTCCGTTTAGAATCCAGCATATCTCACTGAACCGAAGAAGTGGTAGTTAGAAGGGAGTTAGAGCTGCAAGCAGTTTGGTTTGGGAATTTAGACGCGAAATCACATTGCAAATGCCTTCCAACAGGCTTGGAAAAGTGTGTTCTATATCTCTGCCAAACAGACTCCCCGGAGGTTGAGCTTTCAGAAGCAAGTTTAACTCTAAGGGAGGAAGCAGCAGAATGTGCCTCTCACATCTAGCCTGTAGGAATTCAGGTTTGCAAGTTCTATGGGGAAGCCCATTGGCGCCTTCGTTGTAAACGCGATTGGAAATTTCAGTTTCAAAATCTCTGTGAAAAAGCATCAGAGAAGCTTCTCCGTTTAGAATCCAGCATATCTCACTGAACCGAAAAAGTAGTTGTTAGAACATAGAGCTGCAAGCAGTTTGGTTTGGGAAATTAGACGCGAAATGACACTGCAAATGCCTTCCAACAGGCTTGGAAAAGTGTGTTCTATATCACTGCCAAACAGACTCCCAGGAGGTTGAGCTTTCAGAAGCAAGTTTAACTCTAAGGGAGGAAGCACCAGAATGTGCCTCTCACATCTAGCCTGTAGGAATTCAGGTTGGCAAGTTCTATGGGGAAGCCCATTGGCGCCTTCGTTGGAAACAGGTTTGGAAATTTCAGTTTCAAAATCTCTGTGAAAAAGCATCAGAGAAGCTTCTCCGTTTAGAATCCAGCATATCTCACTGAACCGAAAAAGTGGTAGTGAGAAGGTAGAGCTGCAAGCAGTTTGGTTTGGGAAATTAGACGTGAAATGACACTGCAAATGCCTTCCAACAGGCTTGGAAAAGTGTGTTCTATATCTCTGCCAAACAGACTCCCCGGAGCTTGAGCTTTCAGAAGCAAGTTTAACTCTAAGAGAGGAAGCAGCAGAATGTGCCTATCACATCTAGCCTGTAGGAATTCAGGTTGGCAAGTTCTATGGTGAAGCCCATTGCTGCCTATGGGGGAAACGGCATGGGAGATTTCAGTTTCAAAATCTCTGTGAAAAAGCGTCAGAGAAGCTTCTCCGTTTAGAATCCAGCATATCTCATCGATTCGAAGAAGTGGTAGTTAGAAGGGAGTTAGAGCTGCAAGCAGTTTGGTTTGGGAAATTAGACGCGAAATCACACTGCAAATGCCTTCCAACAGGCTTGGAAAATTGTGTTCTATATCTCTGCCAAACAGACTCCCCGGAGCTTGAGCTTTCAGAAGCAAGTTTAACTCTAAGGGAGGAAGCAGCAGCATGTGCCTCTCACATCTAGCCTGTAGGAATTCAGGTTGGCAAGTTCTATGGGGAAGCCCATTGCTGCCTATGGTGGAAACGGCATGGGAGATTTCAGTTTCAAAATCTCTGTGAAAAAGAGTCAGAGAAGCTTCTCCGTTTAGAATCCAGCATATCTCACTGAACCGAAGAAGTGGTAGTTAGAAGGGAGTTAGAGCTGCAAGCAGTTTGGTTTGGGAAATTAGACGCGAAAACACACTGCAAATGCCTTCCAACAGGCTTGGAAAAGTGTGTTCTATATCTCTGCCAAACAGACTCCCCGGAGGTTGAGCTTTCAGAAACAAGTTTAACTCTAAGGGAGGAAGCAGCAGAATGTGCCTCTCACATCTAGCCTGTAGGAATTCAGGTTGGCAAGTTCTATGGGGAAGCCCATTGCTGCCTATGGTGGAAACGGCATGGGAGATTTCAGTTTCAAAATCTCTGTGAAAAAGCGTCAGAGAAGCTTCTCCTTTTAGAATCCAGCATATCTCACTGAACCGAAGAAGTGGTAGTTAGAAGGGAGTTAGAGCTGCAAGCAGTTTGGTTTGGGAAATAGACGCGAAATGACACTGCAAATGCCATCCAACAGGCTTGGAAAAGTGTATTCTATATCTCTGCCAAACAGACTCCCCGGAGGTTGAGCTTTCAGAAGCAAGTTTAACTCTAAGGGAGGAAGCAGCAGAATGTGCCTCTCACTTCTAGCCTGTAGGAATTCAGGTTGGCAAGTTCTATGGGGAAGCCCATTGCTGCCTATGGTGGAAACGGCATTGGAGATTTCAGTTTCAAAATCTCTGTGAAAAAGCGTCAGAGAAGCTTCTCCGTTTAGAATCCAGCATATCACACTGAACCGAAGAAGTGGTAGTTAGAAGGGAGTTAGAGCTGCAAGCAGTTTGGTTTGGGAAATAGACGCGAAATGACACTGCAAATGCCATCCAAAAGGCTTGGAAAAGTGTGTTCTATATCTCTGCCAAACAGACTCCCCGGAGGTTGAGCTTTCAGAAGCAAGTTTAACTATAAGGGAGGAAGCAGCAGAATGAGCCTCTCACATCTAGCCTGTAGGAATTCAGGTTGGCAAGTTCTATGGGGAAGCCCATTGCTGCCTATGGTGGAAACAGCATGGGAGATTTCAGTTTCAAAATCTCTGTGAAAAAGCGTCAGAGAAGCTTCTCCGTTTAGAATCCAGCATATCTCACTGAACCGAAGAAGTGGTAGTTAGAAGGGAGTTAGAGCTGCAAGCAGTTTGGTTTGGGAAATTAGATGCGAAATGACACTGCAAAGGCCTTCCAACAGGCTTGGAAAAGTGTGTTCTATATCTGTGCCAAACAGAGTCCCCGGAGGTTGAGCTTTCAGAAGCAAGCTTAACTGTTAGGGAGGAACCAGCAGAATGTGCTTCTCACATCTAGCCTGTAGGAATTCAGGTTGGCAAGTTCTATGGGGAAGCCCATTGCTGCCTATGGTGGAAACGGCATGGGAGATTTCAGTTTCAAAATCTCTGTGAAAAAGCGTCAGAGAAGCTTCTCCGTTTAGAATCCAGCATATCGCACTGAACCGAAGAAGTGGTAGTTAGAAGGGAGTTAGAGCTGCAAGCAGTTTGGTTTGGGAAATTAGACGCGAAATGAAACTGCAAATGCCTTCCAACAGGCTTGGAAAAATGTGTTCTATATCTCTGCCAAACAACCTCCCCGGAGGTTGAGCTTTCAGAAGCTAGTTTAACTCTAAGGGAGGAAGCAGCAGAATGTGCCTCTCACATCTAGCCTGTAGGAATTCAGTTTGGCAAGTTCTACGGGGAAGCCCATTGCTGCCTATGGTGGAAACGGCATGGGAGATTTCAGTTTCAAAATCTCTGTGAAAAAGCGTCAGAGAAGCTTCTCCGTTTAGAATCCAGCATATCTCACTGAACCGAAGAAGTGGTAGTTAGAAGGGAGTTAGAGCTGCAAGCAGTTTGCTTTGGGAAATTAGACGCGAAATGAAACTGCAAATGCCTTCCAACAGTCTTGGAAAAGTGTGTTCTATATCTCTGCCAAACAAACTCCCCGGAGGTTGAGCTTTCAGAAGCTAGTTTAACTCTAAGGGAGGAAGCAGCAGAATGTGCCTCTCACATCTAGGCTGTAGGAATTCAGGTTGGCAAGTTCTATGGGGAAGCCCATTGGCGCCTTCGTTGGAAACGGGTTTGGAAATTTCAGTTTCAAAATCTCTGTGAAAAAGCGTCAGAGAAGCTTCTCCGTTTAGAATCCAGCATATCTCACTAAACCGAAGAAGTGGTAGTTAGAAGGGAGTTAGAGCTGCAAGCAGTTTGGTTTGGGAAATTAGATGCGAAATGACACTGCAAAGGCCTTCCAACAGGCTTGGAAAAGTGTGTTCTATATCTCTGCCAAACAGACTCCCCGGAGGTTGAGCTTTCAGAAGCAAGCTTAACTCTTAGGGAGGAAGCAGCCGAATGTGCCTCTCACATCTAGCCGGTAGGAATTCAGGTTGGCAAGTTCTATGGGGAAGCCCATTGCTGCCTATGGTGGAAACGGCATGGGAGATTTCAGTTTCAAAATCTCTGTGAAAAAGCGTCAGAGAAGCTTCTCCGTTTAGAATCCAGCATATCTCACTGAACCGAAGAAGTGGTAGTTAGAAGGCAGTTAGAGCTGCAAGCAGTTTGGTTTGGGAAATTAGACGCGAAATGACACTGCAAATGCCTTCCAACAGGCTTGGAAAAGTGTGTTCTATATCTCTGCCAAACAGACTCCCAGGAGGTTGAGCTTTCAGAAGCAAGTTTATCTCTAAGGGAGGAAGCAGCAGAATGTGCCTCTCACATCTAGCCTGTAGGAATTCAGGTTGGCAAGTTCTATGGGGAAGCCCATTGGCGCCTTCGTTGGAAACGGGTTTGGAAATTTCAGTTTCAAAATCTCTGTGAAAAAGCATCAGAGAAGCTTCTCCGTTTAGAATCCAGCATATCTCACTGAACCGAAAAAGTGGTAGTGAGAAGGTAGAGATGCAAGCAGTTTGGTTTGGGAAATTAGACGTGAAATGAAACTGCAAATGCCTTCCAACAGGCTTGGAAAAGTGTGTTCTATATCTCTGCCAAACAGACACCCCGGAGCTTGAGCTTTCAGAAGCAAGTTTAACTCTAAGAGAGGAAGCAGCAGAATGTGCCTCTCACATCTAGCCTGTAGGAATTCAGGTTGGCAAGTTCTATGGGGAAGCCCATTGCTGCCTATGGGGGAAACGGCATGGGAGATTTCAGTTTCAAAATCTCTGTGAAAAAGCGTCAGAGAAGCTTCTCCGTTTAGAATCCAGCATATCTCATCGATTCGAAGAAGTGGTAGTTAGAAGGGAGTTAGAGCTGCAAGCAGTTTGGTTTGGGAAATTAGACGCGAAATCACACTGCAAATGCCATCCAACAGGCTTGGAAAAGTGTGTTCTATATCTCTGCCAAACAGACTCCCCGGAGGTTGAGCTTTCAGAAGCAAGTTTAACTCTAAGGGAGGAAGCAGCAGAATGTGCCTCTCACATCTAGCCTGTAGGAATTCAGGTTGGCAAGTTCTAAGGGGAAGCACATTGCTGCCTATGGTGGAAACGGCATTGGAGATTTCTGTTTCAAAATCTCTGTGAAAAAGCGTCAGAGAAGCTTCTCCGTTTAGAATCCAGCATATCACACTGAACCGAAGAAGTGGTAGTTAGAAGGGATTTAGAGCTGCAAGCAGTTTGGTTTGGGAAATTAGACGCGAAATCACATTGCAAAGGCCTTCGAACATGCTTGGAAAAGTGTGTTCTATATCTCTGCCAAACAGACTCCCAAGAGGTTGAGCTTTCAGAAGCAAGTTTAACTCTTAGGGTGGAATCAGCAGAATGTGCCCTTCACATCTAGCCTGTAGGAATTCAGGTTGGCAAGTTCTATGGGGAAGCCTATTGCTGCCTATGGTGGAAACGGCATGGGAGAT
Organism: Cynocephalus volans; assembly: GCF_027409185.1. NCBI lineage: Eukaryota > Metazoa > Chordata > Mammalia > Dermoptera > Cynocephalidae > Cynocephalus > Cynocephalus volans. Next base: position 460,460 of record NW_026902404.1, read on the forward strand.
TTCAGTTTCAAAATCTCTGTGAAAAAGCGTCAGAGAAGCTTCTCCGTTTAGAATCCAGCATATCTCACTGAACCGAAGAAGTGGTAGTTAGAAGGGAGTTAGAGCTGCAAGCAGTTTGGTTTGGGAATTTAGACGCGAAATCACATTGCAAATGCCTTCCAACAGGCTTGGAAAAGTGTGTTCTATATCTCTGCCAAACAGACTCCCCGGAGGTTGAGCTTTCAGAAGCAAGTTTAACTCTAAGGGAGGAAGCAGCAGAATGTGCCTCTCACATCTAGCCTGTAGGAATTCAGGTTTGCAAGTTCTATGGGGAAGCCCATTGGCGCCTTCGTTGTAAACGCGATTGGAAATTTCAGTTTCAAAATCTCTGTGAAAAAGCATCAGAGAAGCTTCTCCGTTTAGAATCCAGCATATCTCACTGAACCGAAAAAGTAGTTGTTAGAACATAGAGCTGCAAGCAGTTTGGTTTGGGAAATTAGACGCGAAATGACACTGCAAATGCCTTCCAACAGGCTTGGAAAAGTGTGTTCTATATCACTGCCAAACAGACTCCCAGGAGGTTGAGCTTTCAGAAGCAAGTTTAACTCTAAGGGAGGAAGCACCAGAATGTGCCTCTCACATCTAGCCTGTAGGAATTCAGGTTGGCAAGTTCTATGGGGAAGCCCATTGGCGCCTTCGTTGGAAACAGGTTTGGAAATTTCAGTTTCAAAATCTCTGTGAAAAAGCATCAGAGAAGCTTCTCCGTTTAGAATCCAGCATATCTCACTGAACCGAAAAAGTGGTAGTGAGAAGGTAGAGCTGCAAGCAGTTTGGTTTGGGAAATTAGACGTGAAATGACACTGCAAATGCCTTCCAACAGGCTTGGAAAAGTGTGTTCTATATCTCTGCCAAACAGACTCCCCGGAGCTTGAGCTTTCAGAAGCAAGTTTAACTCTAAGAGAGGAAGCAGCAGAATGTGCCTATCACATCTAGCCTGTAGGAATTCAGGTTGGCAAGTTCTATGGTGAAGCCCATTGCTGCCTATGGGGGAAACGGCATGGGAGATTTCAGTTTCAAAATCTCTGTGAAAAAGCGTCAGAGAAGCTTCTCCGTTTAGAATCCAGCATATCTCATCGATTCGAAGAAGTGGTAGTTAGAAGGGAGTTAGAGCTGCAAGCAGTTTGGTTTGGGAAATTAGACGCGAAATCACACTGCAAATGCCTTCCAACAGGCTTGGAAAATTGTGTTCTATATCTCTGCCAAACAGACTCCCCGGAGCTTGAGCTTTCAGAAGCAAGTTTAACTCTAAGGGAGGAAGCAGCAGCATGTGCCTCTCACATCTAGCCTGTAGGAATTCAGGTTGGCAAGTTCTATGGGGAAGCCCATTGCTGCCTATGGTGGAAACGGCATGGGAGATTTCAGTTTCAAAATCTCTGTGAAAAAGAGTCAGAGAAGCTTCTCCGTTTAGAATCCAGCATATCTCACTGAACCGAAGAAGTGGTAGTTAGAAGGGAGTTAGAGCTGCAAGCAGTTTGGTTTGGGAAATTAGACGCGAAAACACACTGCAAATGCCTTCCAACAGGCTTGGAAAAGTGTGTTCTATATCTCTGCCAAACAGACTCCCCGGAGGTTGAGCTTTCAGAAACAAGTTTAACTCTAAGGGAGGAAGCAGCAGAATGTGCCTCTCACATCTAGCCTGTAGGAATTCAGGTTGGCAAGTTCTATGGGGAAGCCCATTGCTGCCTATGGTGGAAACGGCATGGGAGATTTCAGTTTCAAAATCTCTGTGAAAAAGCGTCAGAGAAGCTTCTCCTTTTAGAATCCAGCATATCTCACTGAACCGAAGAAGTGGTAGTTAGAAGGGAGTTAGAGCTGCAAGCAGTTTGGTTTGGGAAATAGACGCGAAATGACACTGCAAATGCCATCCAACAGGCTTGGAAAAGTGTATTCTATATCTCTGCCAAACAGACTCCCCGGAGGTTGAGCTTTCAGAAGCAAGTTTAACTCTAAGGGAGGAAGCAGCAGAATGTGCCTCTCACTTCTAGCCTGTAGGAATTCAGGTTGGCAAGTTCTATGGGGAAGCCCATTGCTGCCTATGGTGGAAACGGCATTGGAGATTTCAGTTTCAAAATCTCTGTGAAAAAGCGTCAGAGAAGCTTCTCCGTTTAGAATCCAGCATATCACACTGAACCGAAGAAGTGGTAGTTAGAAGGGAGTTAGAGCTGCAAGCAGTTTGGTTTGGGAAATAGACGCGAAATGACACTGCAAATGCCATCCAACAGGCTTGGAAAAGTGTGTTCTATATCTCTGCCAAACAGACTCCCCGGAGGTTGAGCTTTCAGAAGCAAGTTTAACTATAAGGGAGGAAGCAGCAGAATGAGCCTCTCACATCTAGCCTGTAGGAATTCAGGTTGGCAAGTTCTATGGGGAAGCCCATTGCTGCCTATGGTGGAAACAGCATGGGAGATTTCAGTTTCAAAATCTCTGTGAAAAAGCGTCAGAGAAGCTTCTCCGTTTAGAATCCAGCATATCTCACTGAACCGAAGAAGTGGTAGTTAGAAGGGAGTTAGAGCTGCAAGCAGTTTGGTTTGGGAAATTAGATGCGAAATGACACTGCAAAGGCCTTCCAACAGGCTTGGAAAAGTGTGTTCTATATCTGTGCCAAACAGAGTCCCCGGAGGTTGAGCTTTCAGAAGCAAGCTTAACTGTTAGGGAGGAACCAGCAGAATGTGCTTCTCACATCTAGCCTGTAGGAATTCAGGTTGGCAAGTTCTATGGGGAAGCCCATTGCTGCCTATGGTGGAAACGGCATGGGAGATTTCAGTTTCAAAATCTCTGTGAAAAAGCGTCAGAGAAGCTTCTCCGTTTAGAATCCAGCATATCGCACTGAACCGAAGAAGTGGTAGTTAGAAGGGAGTTAGAGCTGCAAGCAGTTTGGTTTGGGAAATTAGACGCGAAATGAAACTGCAAATGCCTTCCAACAGGCTTGGAAAAATGTGTTCTATATCTCTGCCAAACAACCTCCCCGGAGGTTGAGCTTTCAGAAGCTAGTTTAACTCTAAGGGAGGAAGCAGCAGAATGTGCCTCTCACATCTAGCCTGTAGGAATTCAGTTTGGCAAGTTCTACGGGGAAGCCCATTGCTGCCTATGGTGGAAACGGCATGGGAGATTTCAGTTTCAAAATCTCTGTGAAAAAGCGTCAGAGAAGCTTCTCCGTTTAGAATCCAGCATATCTCACTGAACCGAAGAAGTGGTAGTTAGAAGGGAGTTAGAGCTGCAAGCAGTTTGCTTTGGGAAATTAGACGCGAAATGAAACTGCAAATGCCTTCCAACAGTCTTGGAAAAGTGTGTTCTATATCTCTGCCAAACAAACTCCCCGGAGGTTGAGCTTTCAGAAGCTAGTTTAACTCTAAGGGAGGAAGCAGCAGAATGTGCCTCTCACATCTAGGCTGTAGGAATTCAGGTTGGCAAGTTCTATGGGGAAGCCCATTGGCGCCTTCGTTGGAAACGGGTTTGGAAATTTCAGTTTCAAAATCTCTGTGAAAAAGCGTCAGAGAAGCTTCTCCGTTTAGAATCCAGCATATCTCACTAAACCGAAGAAGTGGTAGTTAGAAGGGAGTTAGAGCTGCAAGCAGTTTGGTTTGGGAAATTAGATGCGAAATGACACTGCAAAGGCCTTCCAACAGGCTTGGAAAAGTGTGTTCTATATCTCTGCCAAACAGACTCCCCGGAGGTTGAGCTTTCAGAAGCAAGCTTAACTCTTAGGGAGGAAGCAGCCGAATGTGCCTCTCACATCTAGCCGGTAGGAATTCAGGTTGGCAAGTTCTATGGGGAAGCCCATTGCTGCCTATGGTGGAAACGGCATGGGAGATTTCAGTTTCAAAATCTCTGTGAAAAAGCGTCAGAGAAGCTTCTCCGTTTAGAATCCAGCATATCTCACTGAACCGAAGAAGTGGTAGTTAGAAGGCAGTTAGAGCTGCAAGCAGTTTGGTTTGGGAAATTAGACGCGAAATGAAACTGCAAATGCCTTCCAACAGGCTTGGAAAAGTGTGTTCTATATCTCTGCCAAACAGACTCCCTGGAGGTTGAGCTTTCAGAAGCTAGTTTAACTCTAAGGGAGGAAGCAGCAGAATGTGCCTCTCACATCAAGCCTGTAGGAATTCAGGTTGGCAAGTTCTATGGGGAAGCCCATTGCTGCCTATGGTTGAAACAGCATGGGAGATTTCAGTTTCAAAATCTCTGTGAAAAAGCGTCAGAGAAGCTTCTCCGTTTAGAATCCAGCATATCTCACTGAACCGAAGAAGTGGTAGTTAGAAGGCAGTTAGAGCTGCAAGCAGTTTGGTTTGGGAAATTAGACGCGAAATGAAACTGCAAATGCCTTCCAACAGGCTTGGAAAAGTGTGTTCTATATCTCTGCCAAACAAACTCCCCGGAGGTTGAGCTTTCAGAAGCAAGTTTAACTCTAAGGGAGGAAGCAGCAGAATGTGCCTCTCACATCTAGCCTTTAGGAATTCAGGTTGGCAAGTTCTATGGGGAAGCCCATTGCTGCCTATGGTGGAAACGGCATGGGAGATTTCAGTTTCAAAATCGCTGTGAAAAAGCGTCAGAGAAGCTTCTCCGTTTAGAATCCAGCATATCTCACTGAACCGAAGAAGTGGTAGTTAGAAGGGAGTTAGAGCTGCAAGCAGTTTGGTTTGGGAAATTAGATGCGAAATGACACTGCAAAGGCCTTCCAACAGGCTTGGAAAAGTGTGTTCTATATCTCTGCCAAACAGACTCCCTGGAGGTTGAGCTTTCAGAAGCAAGCTTAACGGTTAGGGAGGAAGCAGCAGAATGTGCCTCTCACATCTAGCCTGTAGGAATTCAGGTTGGCAAGTTCTATGGGGAAGCCCATTGCTGCCTAAGGTGGAAACAGCATGGGAGATTTCCGTTTCAAAATCTCCGTGAAAAAGCGTCAGAGATGCTTCTCCGTTTAGAATCCGGCATATCTCACTGAACCGAAGAAGTGGTAGTTAGAAGGGAGTTAGAGCTGCAAGCAGTTTGGTTTGGGAAATTAGACGCGAAATGAAACTGCAAATGCCTTCCAACAGGCTTGGAAAATTGTGTTCTATATCTCTGCCAAACAAACTCCCCGGAGGTTGAGCTTTCAGAAGCAAGTTTACCTCTAAGGGAGGAAGCAGCAGAATGTGCCTCTCACATCTAGCCTTTAGGAATTCAGGTTGGCAAGTTCTATGGGGAAGCCCATTGCTGCCTATGGTGGAAACGGCATGGGAGATTTCAGTTTCAAAATCTCTGTGAAAAAGCGTCAGAGAAGCTTCTCCGTTTAGAATCCAGTATATCTCACTGAACCGAAGAAGTGGTAGTTAGAAGGGAGTTAGAGCTGCAAGCAGTTTGGTTTGGGAAATTAGACGCGAAATGAAACTGCAAATGCCTTCCAACAGGCTTGGAAAAGTGTGTTCTATATCTCTGCCAAACAAACTCCCCGGAGGTTGAGCTTTCAGAAGCAAGTTTACCTCTAAGGGAGGAAGCAGCAGAATGTGCCTCTCACATCTAGCCTTTAGGAATTCAGGTTGGCAAGTTCTATGGGGAAGCCCATTGCTGCCTATGGTGGAAACGGCATGGGAGATTTCAGTTTCAAAATCTCTGTGAAAAAGCGTCAGAGAAGCTTCTCCGTTTAGAATCCAGCATATCTCACTGAACCAAAGAAGTGGTACTTAGAAGGGAGTTAGAGCTGCAAGCAGTTTGGTTTGGGAAATTAGATGCGAAATGATACTGTAAAGGCCTTCCAACAGGCTTGGAAAAGTGTGTTCTATATCTCTGCCAAACAGAGTCCCCGGAGGTTGAGCTTTCAGAAGCAAGCTTAACTGTTAGGGAGGAAGCAGCAGAATGTGCCTCTCACATCTAGCCAGTAGGAATTCAGGTTGGCAAGTTCTATGGGGAAGCCCATTGCTGCCTATGGTGGAAACGTCATGGGAGATTTCAGTTTCAAAATCTCTGTGAAAAAGCGTCAGAGAAGCTTCTCCGTTTAGAATCCAGCATATCTCACTGAACCGAAGAAGTGGTAGTTAGAAGGCAGTTAGAGCTGCAAGCAGTTTGGTTTGGGAAATTAGACGCGAAATGAAACTGCAAATGCCTTCCAACAGGCTTGGAAAAGTGTGTTCTATATCTCTGCCAAACAGACTCCCTGGAGGTTGAGCTTTCAGAAGCTAGTTTAACTCTAAGGGAGGAAGCAGCAGAATGTGCCTCTCACATCTAGCCTGTAGGAATTCAGGTTGGCAAGTTCTATGGGGAAGCCCATTGCTGCCTATGGTGGAAACGGCATGGGAGATTTCAGTTTCAAAATCTCTGTGAAAAAGCGTCAGAGAAGCTTCTCCGTTTAGAATCCAGCATATCACACTGAACCGAAGAAGTGGTAGTTAGAAGGGAGTTAGAGCTGCAAGCAGTTTGGTTTGGGAAATTAGACGCGAAATGAAACTGCAAATGCCTTCCAACAGGCTTGGAAAACTGTGCTCTATATCTCTGCCAAACAGACTCCCCGGAGGTTGAGCTTTCAGAAGCAAGTTTAACTCTAAGGGAGGAAGCAGCAGAATGTGCCTCTCACATCTAGCCTTTAGGAATTCAGGTTGGCAAGTTCTATGGGGAAGCCCATTGCTGCCTATGGTGGAAACGGCATGGGAGATTTCAGTTTCAAAATCTCTGTGAAAAAGCGTCAGAGAAGCTTCTCCGTTTAGAATCCAGCATATCTCACTGAACCGAAGAAGTGGTAGTTAGAAGGCAGTTAGAGCTGCAAGCAGTTTGGTTTGGGAAATTAGACGTGAAATGAAACTGCAAATGCCTTCCAACAGGCTTGGAAAAGTGTGTTCTATATCTCTGCCAAACAAACTCCCCGGAGGTTGAGCTTTCAGAAGCAAGTTTAACTCTAAGGGAGGAAGCAGCAGAATGTGCCTCTCACATCTAGCCTGTAGGAATTCAGGTTGGCAAGTTCTATGGGGAAGCCCATTGCTGGCTATGGTGGAAACAGCATGGGAGATTTCAGTTTCAAAATCTCTGTGAAAAAGCGTCAGAGAAGCTTCTCCGTTTACAATCCAGCATATCTCACTGAACCGAAGAAGTGGTAGTTAGAAGGCAGTTAGAGCTGCAAGCAGTTTGGTTTGGGAAATTAGACGCGAAATGAAACTGCAAATGCCTTCCAACAGGCTTGGAAAAGTGTGTTCTATATCTCTGCCAAACAAACTCCCCGGAGGTTGAGCTTTCAGAAGCTAGTTTAACTCTAAGGGAGGAAACAGCAGAATGTGCCTCTCACATCTAGCCTGTAGGAATTCAGGTTGGCAAGTTCTATGGGGAAGCCCATTGCTGGCTATGGTGGAAACAGCATGGGAGATTTCAGTTTCAAAATCTCTGTGAAAAAGCGTCAGAGAAGCTTCTCCGTTTAGAATCCAGCATATCTCACTGAACCGAAGAAGTGGTAGTTAGAAGGCAGTTAGAGCTGCAAGCAGTTTGGTTTGGGAAATTAGACGCGAAATGAAACTGCAAATGCCTTCCAACAGGCTTGGAAAAGTGTGTTCTATATCTCTGCCAAACAAACTCCCCGGAGGTTGAGCTTTCAGAAGCTAGTTTAACTCTAAGGGAGGAAGCAGCAGAATGTGCCTCTCACATCTAGCCTGTAGGAATTCAGGTTGGCAAGTTCTATGGGGAAGCCCATTGCTGCCTATGGTGGAAACGGCATGGGAGATTTCAGTTTCAAAATCTCTGTGAAAAAGCGTCAGAGAAGCTTCTCCGTTTAGAATCCAGCATATCTCACTGAACCGAAGAAGTGGTAGTTAGAAGGCAGTTAGAGCTGCAAGCAGTTTGGTTTGGGAAATTAGACGCCAAATGACACTGCAAATGCCATCCAACAGGCTTGGAAAAGTGTGTTCTATATCTCTGCCAAACAGACTCCCCGGAGGTTGAGCTTTCAGAAGCAAGTTTAACTCTAAGGGAGGAAGCAGCAGAATGTGCCTCTCACATCTAGCCTGTAGGAATTCAGGTTGGCAAGTTCTATGGGGAAGCCCATTGGCGCCTTCGTTGTAAACGCGATTGGAAATTTCAGTTTCAAAATCTCTGTGAAAAAGCATCAGAGAAGCTTCTCCGTTTAGAATCCAGCATATCTCACTGAACCGAAAAAGTGGTTGTTAGAACATAGAGCTGCAAGCAGTTTGGTTTGGGAAATTAGACGCGAAATGACACTGCAAATGCCTTCCAACAGGCTTGGAAAAGTGTGTTCTATATCTCTGCCAAACAGACTCCCAGGAGGTTGAGCTTTCAGAAGCAAGTTTATCTCTAAGGGAGGAAGCAGCAGAATGTGCCTCTCACATCTAGCCTGTAGGAATTCAGGTTGGCAAGTTCTATGGGGAAGCCTATTGCTGCCTATGGTGGAAACGGCATGGGAGATTTCAGTTTCAAAATCTCTGTGAAAAAGCGTCAGAGAAGCTTCTCCGTTTAGAATCCAGCATATCTCACTGAACCGAAGAAGTGGTAGTTAGAAGGGAGTTAGAGCTGCAAGCAGTTTGGTTTGGGAATTTAGACGCGAAATCACATTGCAAATGCCTTCCAACAGGCTTGGAAAAGTGTGTTCTATATCTCTGCCAAACAGACTCCCCGGAGGTTGAGCTTTCAGAAGCAAGTTTAACTCTAAGGGAGGAAGCAGCAGAATGTGCCTCTCACATCTAGCCTGTAGGAATTCAGGTTTGCAAGTTCTATGGGGAAGCCCATTGGCGCCTTCGTTGTAAACGCGATTGGAAATTTCAGTTTCAAAATCTCTGTGAAAAAGCATCAGAGAAGCTTCTCCGTTTAGAATCCAGCATATCTCACTGAACCGAAAAAGTGGTTGTTAGAACATAGAGCTGCAAGCAGTTTGGTTTGGGAAATTAGACGCGAAATGACACTGCAAATGCCTTCCAACAGGCTTGGAAAAGTGTGTTCTATATCACTGCCAAACAGACTCCCAGGAGGTTGAGCTTTCAGAAGCAAGTTTAACTCTAAGGGAGGAAGCACCAGAATGTGCCTCTCACATCTAGCCTGTAGGAATTCAGGTTGGCAAGTTCTATGGGGAAGCCCATTGGCGCCTTCGTTGGAAACGGGTTTGGAAATTTCAGTTTCAAAATCTCTGTGAAAAAGCATCAGAGAAGCTTCTCCGTTTAGAATCCAGCATATCTCACTGAACCGAAAAAGTGGTAGTGAGAAGGTAGAGCTGCAAGCAGTTTGGTTTGGGAAATTAGACGCGAAATGACACTGCAAATGCCTTCCAACAGGCTTGGAAAAGTGTGTTCTATATCTCTGCCAAACAGACTCCCCGGAGCTTGAGCTTTCAGAAGCAAGTTTAACTCTAAGAGAGGAAGCAGCAGAATGTGCCTCTCACATCTAGCCTGTAGGAATTCAGGTTGGCAAGTTCTATGGTGAAGCCCATTGCTGCCTATGGGGGAAACGGCATTGGAGATTTCAGTTTCAAAATCTCTGTGAAAAAGCGTCAGAGAAGCTTCTCCGTTTAGAATCCAGCATATCTCATCGATTTGAAGAAGTGGTAGTTAGAAGGGAGTTAGAGCTGCAAGCAGTTTGGTTTGGGAAATTAGACGCGAAATCACACTGCAAATGCCTTCCAACAGGCTTGGAAAATTGTGTTCTATATCTCTGCCAAACAGACTCCCCGGAGCTTGAGCTTTCAGAAGCAAGTTTAACTCTAAGGGAGGAAGCAGCAGCATGTGCCTCTCACATCTAGCCTGTAGGAATTCAGGTTGGCAAGTTCTATGGGGAAGCCCATTGCTGCCTATGGTGGAAACGGCATGGGAGATTTCAGTTTCAAAATCTCTGTGAAAAAGAGTCAGAGAAGCTTCTCCGTTTAGAATCCAGCATATCTCACTGAACCGAAGAAGTGGTAGTTAGAAGGGAGTTAGAGCTGCAAGCAGTTTGGTTTGGGAAATTAGACGCGAAAACACACTGCAAATGCCTTCCAACAGGCTTGGAAAAGTGTGTTCTATATCTCTGCCAAACAGACTCCCCGGAGGTTGAGCTTTCAGAAACAAGTTTAACTCTAAGGGAGGAAGCAGCAGAATGTGCCTCTCACATCTAGCCTGTAGGAATTCAGGTTGGCAAGTTCTATGGGGAAGCCCATTGCTGCCTATGGTGGAAACGGCATGGGAGATTTCAGTTTCAAAATCTCTGTGAAAAAGCGTCAGAGAAGCTTCTCCTTTTAGAATCCAGCATATCTCACTGAACCGAAGAAGTGGTAGTTAGAAGGGAGTTAGAGCTGCAAGCAGTTTGGTTTGGGAAATAGACGCGAAATGACACTGCAAATGCCATCCAACAGGCTTGGAAAAGTGTATTCTATATCTCTGCCAAACAGACTCCCCGGAGGTTGAGCTTTCAGAAGCAAGTTTAACTCTAAGGGAGGAAGCAGCAGAATGTGCCTCTCACTTCTAGCCTGTAGGAATTCAGGTTGGCAAGTTCTATGGGGAAGCCCATTGCTGCCTATGGTGGAAACGGCATTGGAGATTTCAGTTTCAAAATCTCTGTGAAAAAGCGTCAGAGAAGCTTCTCCGTTTAGAATCCAGCATATCACACTGAACCGAAGAAGTGGTAGTTAGAAGGGAGTTAGAGCTGCAAGCAGTTTGGTTTGGGAAATAGACGCGAAATGACACTGCAAATGCCATCCAACAGGCTTGGAAAAGTGTGTTCTATATCTCTGCCAAACAGACTCCCCGGAGGTTGAGCTTTCAGAAGCAAGTTTAACTATAAGGGAGGAAGCAGCAGAATGAGCCTCTCACATCTAGCCTGTAGGAATTCAGGTTGGCAAGTTCTATGGGGAAGCCCATTGCTGCCTATGGTGGAAACAGCATGGGAGATTTCAGTTTCAAAATCTCTGTGAAAAAGCGTCAGAGAAGCTTCTCCGTTTAGAATCCAGCATATCTCACTGAACCGAAGAAGTGGTAGTTAGAAGGGAGTTAGAGCTGCAAGCAGTTTGGTTTGGGAAATTAGATGCGAAATGACACTGCAAAGGCCTTCCAACAGGCTTGGAAAAGTGTGTTCTATATCTGTGCCAAACAGAGTCCCCGGAGGTTGAGCTTTCAGAAGCAAGCTTAACTGTTAGGGAGGAACCAGCAGAATGTGCTTCTCACATCTAGCCTGTAGGAATTCAGGTTGGCAAGTTCTATGGGGAAGCCCATTGCTGCCTATGGTGGAAACGGCATGGGAGATTTCAGTTTCAAAATCTCTGTGAAAAAGCGTCAGAGAAGCTTCTCCGTTTAGAATCCAGCATATCGCACTGAACCGAAGAAGTGGTAGTTAGAAGGGAGTTAGAGCTGCAAGCAGTTTGGTTTGGGAAATTAGACGCGAAATGAAACTGCAAATGCCTTCCAACAGGCTTGGAAAAGTGTGTTCTATATCTCTGCCAAACAAACTCCCCGGAGGTTGAGCTTTCAGAAGCTAGTTTAACTCTAAGGGAGGAAGCAGCAGAATGTGCCTCTCACATCTAGGCTGTAGGAATTCAGGTTGGCAAGTTCTATGGGGAAGCCCATTGGCGCCTTCGTTGGAAACGGGTTTGGAAATTTCAGTTTCAAAATCTCTGTGAAAAAGCGTCAGAGAAGCTTCTCCGTTTAGAATCCAGCATATCTCACTAAACCGAAGAAGTGGTAGTTAGAAGGGAGTTAGAGCTGCAAGCAGTTTGGTTTGGGAAATTAGATGCGAAATGACACTGCAAAGGCCTTCCAACAGGCTTGGAAAAGTGTGTTCTATATCTCTGCCAAACAGACTCCCCGGAGGTTGAGCTTTCAGAAGCAAGCTTAACTCTTAGGGAGGAAGCAGCCGAATGTGCCTCTCACATCTAGCCGGTAGGAATTCAGGTTGGCAAGTTCTATGGGGAAGCCCATTGCTGCCTATGGTGGAAACGGCATGGGAGATTTCAGTTTCAAAATCTCTGTGAAAAAGCGTCAGAGAAGCTTCTCCGTTTAGAATCCAGCATATCTCACTGAACCGAAGAAGTGGTAGTTAGAAGGCAGTTAGAGCTGCAAGCAGTTTGGTTTGGGAAATTAGACGCGAAATGAAACTGCAAATGCCTTCCAACAGGCTTGGAAAAGTGTGTTCTATATCTCTGCCAAACAGACTCCCTGGAGGTTGAGCTTTCAGAAGCTAGTTTAACTCTAAGGGAGGAAGCAGCAGAATGTGCCTCTCACATCAAGCCTGTAGGAATTCAGGTTGGCAAGTTCTATGGGGAAGCCCATTGCTGCCTATGGTTGAAACAGCATGGGAGATTTCAGTTTCAAAATCTCTGTGAAAAAGCGTCAGAGAAGCTTCTCCGTTTAGAATCCAGCATATCTCACTGAACCGAAGAAGTGGTAGTTAGAAGGCAGTTAGAGCTGCAAGCAGTTTGGTTTGGGAAATTAGACGCGAAATGAAACTGCAAATGCCTTCCAACAGGCTTGGAAAAGTGTGTTCTATATCTCTGCCAAACAAACTCCCCGGAGGTTGAGCTTTCAGAAGCAAGTTTAACTCTAAGGGAGGAAGCAGCAGAATGTGCCTCTCACATCTAGCCTTTAGGAATTCAGGTTGGCAAGTTCTATGGGGAAGCCCATTGCTGCCTATGGTGGAAACGGCATGGGAGATTTCAGTTTCAAAATCGCTGTGAAAAAGCGTCAGAGAAGCTTCTCCGTTTAGAATCCAGCATATCTCACTGAACCGAAGAAGTGGTAGTTAGAAGGGAGTTAGAGCTGCAAGCAGTTTGGTTTGGGAAATTAGATGCGAAATGACACTGCAAAGGCCTTCCAACAGGCTTGGAAAAGTGTGTTCTATATCTCTGCCAAACAGACTCCCTGGAGGTTGAGCTTTCAGAAGCAAGCTTAACGGTTAGGGAGGAAGCAGCAGAATGTGCCTCTCACATCTAGCCTGTAGGAATTCAGGTTGGCAAGTTCTATGGGGAAGCCCATTGCTGCCTATGGTGGAAACAGCATGGGAGATTTCAGTTTCAAAATCTCCGTGAAAAAGCGTCAGAGATGCTTCTCCGTTTAGAATCCGGCATATCTCACTGAACCGAAGAAGTGGTAGTTAGAAGGAAGTTAGAGCTGCAAGCAGTTTGGTTTGGGAAATTAGACGCGAAATGAAACTGCAGATGCCTTCCAACAGGCTTGGAAAAGTGTGTTCTATATCTCTGCCAAACAAACTCCCCGGAGGTTGAGCTTTCAGAAGCAAGTTTAACTCTAAGGGAGGAAGCAGCAGAATGTGCCTCTCACATCTAGCCTTTAGGAATTCAGGTTGGCAAGTTCTATGGGGAAGCCCATTGCTGCCTATGGTGGAAACGGCATGGGAGATTTCAGTTTCAAAATCTCTGTGAAAAAGCGTCAGAGAAGCTTCTCCGTTTAGAATCCAGCATATCTCACTGAACCGAAGAAGTGGTAGTTAGAAGGGAGTTAGAGCTGCAAGCAGTTTGGTTTGGGAAATTAGATGCGAAATGACACTGCAAAGGCCTTCCAACAGGCTTGGAAAAGTGTGTTCTATATCTCTGCCAAACAGAGTCCCCGGAGGTTGAGCTTTTAGAAGCAAGCTTAACTGTTAGGGAGGAAGCAGCAGAATGTGCCTCTCACATCTAGCCTGTAGGAATTCAGGTTGGCAAGTTCTATGGGGAAGCCCATTGCTGCCTATGGTGGAAACGGCATGGGAGATTTCAGTTTCAAAATCTCTGTGAAAAAGCGTCAGAGAAGCTTCTCCGTTTAGAATCCAGCATATCTCACTGAACCGAAGAAGTGGTAGTTAGAAGGGAGTTAGAGCTGCAAGCAGTTTGCTTTGGGAAATTAGACGCGAAATGAAACTGCAAATGCCTTCCAACAGGCTTGGAAAAGTGTGTTCTATATCTCTGCCAAACAAACTCCCCGGAGGTTGAGCTTTCAGAAGCTAGTTTAACTCTAAGGGAGGAAGCAGCAGAATGTGCCTCTCACATCTAGGCTGTAGGAATTCAGGTTGGCAAGTTCTATGGGGAAGCCCATTGGCGCCTTCGTTGGAAACGGGTTTGGAAATTTCAGTTTCAAAATCTCTGTGAAAAAGCGTCAGAGAAGCTTCTCCGTTTAGAATCCAGCATATCTCACTGAACCGAAGAAGTGGTAGTTAGAAGGGAGTTAGAGCTGCAAGCAGTTTGGTTTGGGAAATTAGACGCGAAAACACACTGCAAATGCCTTCCAACAGGCTTGGAAAAGTGTGTTCTATATCTCTGCCAAACAGACTCCCCGGAGGTTGAGCTTTCAGAAACAAGTTTAACTCTAAGGGAGGAAGCAGCAGAATGTGCCTCTCACATCTAGCCTGTAGGAATTCAGGTTGGCAAGTTCTATGGGGAAGCCCATTGCTGCCTATGGTGGAAACGGCATGGGAGATTTCAGTTTCAAAATCTCTGTGAAAAAGCGTCAGAGAAGCTTCTCCTTTTAGAATCCAGCATATCTCACTGAACCGAAGAAGTGGTAGTTAGAAGGGAGTTAGAGCTGCAAGCAGTTTGGTTTGGGAAATAGACGCGAAATGACACTGCAAATGCCATCCAACAGGCTTGGAAAAGTGTATTCTATATCTCTGCCAAACAGACTCCCCGGAGGTTGAGCTTTCAGAAGCAAGTTTAACTCTAAGGGAGGAAGCAGCAGAATGTGCCTCTCACTTCTAGCCTGTAGGAATTCAGGTTGGCAAGTTCTATGGGGAAGCCCATTGCTGCCTATGGTGGAAACGGCATTGGAGATTTCAGTTTCAAAATCTCTGTGAAAAAGCGTCAGAGAAGCTTCTCCGTTTAGAATCCAGCATATCACACTGAACCGAAGAAGTGGTAGTTAGAAGGGAGTTAGAGCTGCAAGCAGTTTGGTTTGGGAAATAGACGCGAAATGACACTGCAAATGCCATCCAACAGGCTTGGAAAAGTGTGTTCTATATCTCTGCCAAACAGACTCCCCGGAGGTTGAGCTTTCAGAAGCAAGTTTAACTATAAGGGAGGAAGCAGCAGAATGAGCCTCTCACATCTAGCCTGTAGGAATTCAGGTTGGCAAGTTCTATGGGGAAGCCCATTGCTGCCTATGGTGGAAACAGCATGGGAGATTTCAGTTTCAAAATCTCTGTGAAAAAGCGTCAGAGAAGCTTCTCCGTTTAGAATCCAGCATATCTCACTGAACCGAAGAAGTGGTAGTTAGAAGGGAGTTAGAGCTGCAAGCAGTTTGGTTTGGGAAATTAGATGCGAAATGACACTGCAAAGGCCTTCCAACAGGCTTGGAAAAGTGTGTTCTATATCTGTGCCAAACAGAGTCCCCGGAGGTTGAGCTTTCAGAAGCAAGCTTAACTGTTAGGGAGGAACCAGCAGAATGTGCTTCTCACATCTAGCCTGTAGGAATTCAGGTTGGCAAGTTCTATGGGGAAGCCCATTGCTGCCTATGGTGGAAACGGCATGGGAGATTTCAGTTTCAAAATCTCTGTGAAAAAGCGTCAGAGAAGCTTCTCCGTTTAGAATCCAGCATATCGCACTGAACCGAAGAAGTGGTAGTTAGAAGGGAGTTAGAGCTGCAAGCAGTTTGGTTTGGGAAATTAGACGCGAAATGAAACTGCAAATGCCTTCCAACAGGCTTGGAAAAGTGTGTTCTATATCTCTGCCAAACAAACTCCCCGGAGGTTGAGCTTTCAGAAGCTAGTTTAACTCTAAGGGAGGAAGCAGCAGAATGTGCCTCTCACATCTAGGCTGTAGGAATTCAGGTTGGCAAGTTCTATGGGGAAGCCCATTGGCGCCTTCGTTGGAAACGGGTTTGGAAATTTCAGTTTCAAAATCTCTGTGAAAAAGCGTCAGAGAAGCTTCTCCGTTTAGAATCCAGCATATCTCACTAAACCGAAGAAGTGGTAGTTAGAAGGGAGTTAGAGCTGCAAGCAGTTTGGTTTGGGAAATTAGATGCGAAATGACACTGCAAAGGCCTTCCAACAGGCTTGGAAAAGTGTGTTCTATATCTCTGCCAAACAGACTCCCCGGAGGTTGAGCTTTCAGAAGCAAGCTTAACTCTTAGGGAGGAAGCAGCCGAATGTGCCTCTCACATCTAGCCGGTAGGAATTCAGGTTGGCAAGTTCTATGGGGAAGCCCATTGCTGCCTATGGTGGAAACGGCATGGGAGATTTCAGTTTCAAAATCTCTGTGAAAAAGCGTCAGAGAAGCTTCTCCGTTTAGAATCCAGCATATCTCACTGAACCGAAGAAGTGGTAGTTAGAAGGCAGTTAGAGCTGCAAGCAGTTTGGTTTGGGAAATTAGACGCGAAATGAAACTGCAAATGCCTTCCAACAGGCTTGGAAAAGTGTGTTCTATATCTCTGCCAAACAGACTCCCTGGAGGTTGAGCTTTCAGAAGCTAGTTTAACTCTAAGGGAGGAAGCAGCAGAATGTGCCTCTCACATCAAGCCTGTAGGAATTCAGGTTGGCAAGTTCTATGGGGAAGCCCATTGCTGCCTATGGTTGAAACAGCATGGGAGATTTCAGTTTCAAAATCTCTGTGAAAAAGCGTCAGAGAAGCTTCTCCGTTTAGAATCCAGCATATCTCACTGAACCGAAGAAGTGGTAGTTAGAAGGCAGTTAGAGCTGCAAGCAGTTTGGTTTGGGAAATTAGACGCGAAATGAAACTGCAAATGCCTTCCAACAGGCTTGGAAAAGTGTGTTCTATATCTCTGCCAAACAAACTCCCCGGAGGTTGAGCTTTCAGAAGCAAGTTTAACTCTAAGGGAGGAAGCAGCAGAATGTGCCTCTCACATCTAGCCTTTAGGAATTCAGGTTGGCAAGTTCTATGGGGAAGCCCATTGCTGCCTATGGTGGAAACGGCATGGGAGATTTCAGTTTCAAAATCGCTGTGAAAAAGCGTCAGAGAAGCTTCTCCGTTTAGAATCCAGCATATCTCACTGAACCGAAGAAGTGGTAGTTAGAAGGGAGTTAGAGCTGCAAGCAGTTTGGTTTGGGAAATTAGATGCGAAATGACACTGCAAAGGCCTTCCAACAGGCTTGGAAAAGTGTGTTCTATATCTCTGCCAAACAGACTCCCTGGAGGTTGAGCTTTCAGAAGCAAGCTTAACGGTTAGGGAGGAAGCAGCAGAATGTGCCTCTCACATCTAGCCTGTAGGAATTCAGGTTGGCAAGTTCTATGGGGAAGCCCATTGCTGCCTATGGTGGAAACAGCATGGGAGATTTCAGTTTCAAAATCTCCGTGAAAAAGCGTCAGAGATGCTTCTCCGTTTAGAATCCGGCATATCTCACTGAACCGAAGAAGTGGTAGTTAGAAGGAAGTTAGAGCTGCAAGCAGTTTGGTTTGGGAAATTAGACGCGAAATGAAACTGCAGATGCCTTCCAACAGGCTTGGAAAAGTGTGTTCTATATCTCTGCCAAACAAACTCCCCGGAGGTTGAGCTTTCAGAAGCAAGTTTAACTCTAAGGGAGGAAGCAGCAGAATGTGCCTCTCACATCTAGCCTTTAGGAATTCAGGTTGGCAAGTTCTATGGGGAAGCCCATTGCTGCCTATGGTGGAAACGGCATGGGAGATTTCAGTTTCAAAATCTCTGTGAAAAAGCGTCAGAGAAGCTTCTCCGTTTAGAATCCAGCATATCTCACTGAACCGAAGAAGTGGTAGTTAGAAGGGAGTTAGAGCTGCAAGCAGTTTGGTTTGGGAAATTAGATGCGAAATGACACTGCAAAGGCCTTCCAACAGGCTTGGAAAAGTGTGTTCTATATCTCTGCCAAACAGAGTCCCCGGAGGTTGAGCTTTTAGAAGCAAGCTTAACTGTTAGGGAGGAAGCAGCAGAATGTGCCTCTCACATCTAGCCTGTAGGAATTCAGGTTGGCAAGTTCTATGGGGAAGCCCATTGCTGCCTATGGTGGAAACGGCATGGGAGATTTCAGTTTCAAAATCTCTGTGAAAAAGCGTCAGAGAAGCTTCTCCGTTTAGAATCCAGCATATCTCACTGAACCGAAGAAGTGGTAGTTAGAAGGGAGTTAGAGCTGCAAGCAGTTTGCTTTGGGAAATTAGACGCGAAATGAAACTGCAAATGCCTTCCAACAGGCTTGGAAAAGTGTGTTCTATATCTCTGCCAAACAAACTCCCCGGAGGTTGAGCTTTCAGAAGCTAGTTTAACTCTAAGGGAGGAAGCAGCAGAATGTGCCTCTCACATCTAGGCTGTAGGAATTCAGGTTGGCAAGTTCTATGGGGAAGCCCATTGGCGCCTTCGTTGGAAACGGGTTTGGAAATTTCAGTTTCAAAATCTCTGTGAAAAAGCGTCAGAGAAGCTTCTCCGTTTAGAATCCAGCATATCTCACTGAACCGAAGAAGTGGTAGTTAGAAGGGAGTTAGAGCTGCAAGCAGTTTGGTTTGGGAAATTAGATGCGAAATGACACTGCAAAGGCCTTCCAACAGGCTTGGAAAAGTGTGTTCTATATCTCTGCCAAACAGACTCCCCGGAGGTTGAGCTTTCAGAAGCAAGCTTAACTCTTAGGGAGGAAGCAGCCGAATGTGCCTCTCACATCTAGCCGGTAGGAATTCAGGTTGGCAAGTTCTATGGGGAAGCCCATTGCTGCCTATGGTGGAAACGGCATGGGAGATTTCAGTTTCAAAATCTCTGTGAAAAAGCGTCAGAGAAGCTTCTCCGTTTAGAATCCAGCATATCTCACTGAACCGAAGAAGTGGTAGTTAGAAGGCAGTTAGAGCTGCAAGCAGTTTGGTTTGGGAAATTAGACGCGAAATGAAACTGCAAATGCCTTCCAACAGGCTTGGAAAAGTGTGTTCTATATCTCTGCCAAACAGACTCCCTGGAGGTTGAGCTTTCAGAAGCTAGTTTAACTCTAAGGGAGGAAGCAGCAGAATGTGCCTCTCACATCAAGCCTGTAGGAATTCAGGTTGGCAAGTTCTATGGGGAAGCCCATTGCTGCCTATGGTGGAAACAGCATGGGAGATTTCAGTTTCAAAATCTCTGTGAAAAAGCATCAGAGAAGCTTCTCCGTTTAGAATCCAGCATATCTCACTGAACCGAAGAAGTGGTAGTTAGAAGGCAGTTAGAGCTGCAAGCAGTTTGGTTTGGGAAATTAGACGCGAAATGAAACTGCAAATGCCTTCCAACAGGCTTGGAAAAGTGTGTTCTATATCTCTGCCAAACAAACTCCCCGGAGGTTGAGCTTTCAGAAGCAAGTTTAACTCTAAGGGAGGAAGCAGCAGAATGTGCCTCTCACATCTAGCCTTTAGGAATTCAGGTTGGCAAGTTCTATGGGGAAGCCCATTGCTGCCTATGGTGGAAACGGCATGGGAGATTTCAGTTTCAAAATCTCTGTGAAAAAGCGTCAGAGAAGCTTCTCCGTTTAGAATCCAGCATATCTCACTGAACCGAAGAAGTGGTAGTTAGAAGGGAGTTAGAGCTGCAAGCAGTTTGGTTTGGGAAATTAGATGCGAAATGACACTGCAAAGGCCTTCCAACAGGCTTGGAAAAGTGTGTTCTATATCTGTGCCAAACAGAGTCCCCGGAGGTTGAGCTTTCAGAAGCAAGCTTAACTGTTAGGGAGGAAGCAGCAGAATGTGCCTCTCACATCTAGCCTGTAGGAATTCAGGTTGGCAAGTTCTATGGGGAAGCCCATTGCTGCCTATGGTGGAAACGGCATGGGAGATTTCAGTTTCAAAATCTCTGTGAAAAAGCGTCAGAGAACCTTCTCCGTTTAGAATCCAGCATATCTCACTGAACCGAAGAAGTGGTAGTTAGAAGGCAGTTAGAGCTGCAAGCAGTTTGGTTTGGGAAATTAGACGCGAAATGAAACTGCAAATGCCTTCCAACAGGCTTGGAAAAGTGTGTTCTATATCTCTGCCAAACAACCTCCCCGGAGGTTGAGCTTTCAGAAGCTTGTTTAACTCTAAGGGAGGAAGCAGCAGAATGTGCCTCTCACATCTAGCCTGTAGGAATTCAGTTTGGCAAGTTCTACGGGGAAGCCCATTGCTGCCTATGGTGGAAACGGCATGGGAGATTTCAGTTTCAAAATCTCTGTGAAAAAGCGTCAGAGAAGCTTCTCCGTTTAGAATCCAGCATATCTCACTGAACCGAAGAAGTGGTAGTTAGAAGGGAGTTAGAGCTGCAAGCAGTTTGCTTTGGGAAATTAGACGCGAAATGAAACTGCAAATGCCTTCCAACAGGCTTGGAAAAGTGTGTTCTATATCTCTGCCAAACAAACTCCCCGGAGGTTGAGCTTTCAGAAGCTAGTTTAACTCTAAGGGAGGAAGCAGCAGAATGTGCCTCTCACATCTAGGCTGTAGGAATTCAGGTTGGCAAGTTCTATGGGGAAGCCCATTGGCGCCTTCGTTGGAAACGGGTTTGGAAATTTCAGTTTCAAAATCTCTGTGAAAAAGCGTCAGAGAAGCTTCTCCGTTTAGAATCCAGCATATCTCACTAAACCGAAGAAGTGGTAGTTAGAAGGGAGTTAGAGCTGCAAGCAGTTTGGTTTGGGAAATTAGATGCGAAATGACACTGCAAAGGCCTTCCAACAGGCTTGGAAAAGTGTGTTCTATATCTCTGCCAAACAGACTCCCCGGAGGTTGAGCTTTCAGAAGCAAGCTTAACTCTTAGGGAGGAAGCAGCCGAATGTGCCTCTCACATCTAGCCGGTAGGAATTCAGGTTGGCAAGTTCTATGGGGAAGCCCATTGCTGCCTATGGTGGAAACGGCATGGGAGATTTCAGTTTCAAAATCTCTGTGAAAAAGCGTCAGAGAAGCTTCTCCGTTTAGAATCCAGCATATCTCACTGAACCGAAGAAGTGGTAGTTAGAAGGCAGTTAGAGCTGCAAGCAGTTTGGTTTGGGAAATTAGACGCGAAATGAAACTGCAAATGCCTTCCAACAGGCTTGGAAAAGTGTGTTCTATATCTCTGCCAAACAGACTCCCTGGAGGTTGAGCTTTCAGAAGCTAGTTTAACTCTAAGGGAGGAAGCAGCAGAATGTGCCTCTCACATCAAGCCTGTAGGAATTCAGGTTGGCAAGTTCTATGGGGAAGCCCATTGCTGCCTATGGTTGAAACAGCATGGGAGATTTCAGTTTCAAAATCTCTGTGAAAAAGCGTCAGAGAAGCTTCTCCGTTTAGAATCCAGCATATCTCACTGAACCGAAGAAGTGGTAGTTAGAAGGCAGTTAGAGCTGCAAGCAGTTTGGTTTGGGAAATTAGACGCGAAATGAAACTGCAAATGCCTTCCAACAGGCTTGGAAAAGTGTGTTCTATATCTCTGCCAAACAAACTCCCCGGAGGTTGAGCTTTCAGAAGCAAGTTTAACTCTAAGGGAGGAAGCAGCAGAATGTGCCTCTCACATCTAGCCTTTAGGAATTCAGGTTGGCAAGTTCTATGGGGAAGCCCATTGCTGCCTATGGTGGAAACGGCATGGGAGATTTCAGTTTCAAAATCGCTGTGAAAAAGCGTCAGAGAAGCTTCTCCGTTTAGAATCCAGCATATCTCACTGAACCGAAGAAGTGGTAGTTAGAAGGGAGTTAGAGCTGCAAGCAGTTTGGTTTGGGAAATTAGATGCGAAATGACACTGCAAAGGCCTTCCAACAGGCTTGGAAAAGTGTGTTCTATATCTCTGCCAAACAGACTCCCTGGAGGTTGAGCTTTCAGAAGCAAGCTTAACGGTTAGGGAGGAAGCAGCAGAATGTGCCTCTCACATCTAGCCTGTAGGAATTCAGGTTGGCAAGTTCTATGGGGAAGCCCATTGCTGCCTATGGTGGAAACAGCATGGGAGATTTCAGTTTCAAAATCTCCGTGAAAAAGCGTCAGAGATGCTTCTCCGTTTAGAATCCGGCATATCTCACTGAACCGAAGAAGTGGTAGTTAGAAGGGAGTTAGAGCTGCAAGCAGTTTGGTTTGGGAAATTAGACGCGAAATGAAACTGCAGATGCCTTCCAACAGGCTTGGAAAAGTGTGTTCTATATCTCTGCCAAACAAACTCCCCGGAGGTTGAGCTTTCAGAAGCAAGTTTAACTCTAAGGGAGGAAGCAGCAGAATGTGCCTCTCACATCTAGCCTTTAGGAATTCAGGTTGACAAGTTCTATGGGGAAGCCCATTGCTGCCTATGGTGGAAACGGCATGGGAGATTTCAGTTTCAAAATCTCTGTGAAAAAGCGTCAGAGAAGCTTCTCCGTTTAGAATCCAGCATATCTCACTGAACCGAAGAAGTGGTAGTTAGAAGGGAGTTAGAGCTGCAAGCAGTTTGGTTTGGGAAATTAGATGCGAAATGACACTGCAAAGGCCTTCCAACAGGCTTGGAAAAGTGTGTTCTATATCTGTGCCAAACAGAGTCCCCGGAGGTTGAGCTTTCAGAAGCAAGCTTAACTGTTAGGGAGGAAGCAGCAGAATGTGCCTCTCACATCTAGCCTGTAGGAATTCAGGTTGGCAAGTTCTATGGGGAAGCCCATTGCTGCCTATGGTGGAAACGGCATGGGAGATTTCAGTTTCAAAATCTCTGTGAAAAAGCGTGAGAGAAGCTTCTCCGTTTAGAATCCAGCATATCTCACTGAACCGAAGAAGTGGTAGTTAGAAGGGAGTTAGAGCTGCAAGCAGTTTGCTTTGGGAAATTAGACGCGAAATGAAACTGCAAATGCCTTCCAACAGGCTTGGAAAAGTGTGTTCTATATCTCTGCCAAACAAACTCCCCGGAGGTTGAGCTTTCAGAAGCTAGTTTAACTCTAAGGGAGGAAGCAGCAGAATGTGCCTCTCACATCTAGGCTGTAGGAATTCAGGTTGGCAAGTTCTATGGGGAAGCCCATTGGCGCCTTCGTTGGAAACGGGTTTGTAAATTTCAGTTTCAAAATCTCTGTGAAAAAGCGTCAGAGAAGCTTCTCCGTTTAGAATCCAGCATATCTCACTGAACCGAAGAAGTGGTAGTTAGAAGGGAGTTAGAGCTGCAAGCAGTTTGGTTTGGGAAATTAGATGCGAAATGACACTGCAAAGGCCTTCCAACAGGCTTGGAAAAGTGTGTTCTATATCTCTGCCAAACAGACTCCCCGGAGGTTGAGCTTTCAGAAGCAAGCTTAACTCTTAGGGAGGAAGCAGCCGAATGTGCCTCTCACATCTAGCCGGTAGGAATTCAGGTTGGCAAGTTCTATGGGGAAGCCCATTGCTGCCTATGGTGGAAACGGCATGGGAGATTTCAGTTTCAAAATCTCTGTGAAAAAGCGTCAGAGAAGCTTCTCCGTTTAGAATCCAGCATATCTCACTGAACCGAAGAAGTGGTAGTTAGAAGGCAGTTAGAGCTGCAAGCAGTTTGGTTTGGGAAATTAGACGCGAAATGAAACTGCAAATGCCTTCCAACAGGCTTGGAAAAGTGTGTTCTATATCTCTGCCAAACAGACTCCCTGGAGGTTGAGCTTTCAGAAGCTAGTTTAACTCTAAGGGAGGAAGCAGCAGAATGTGCCTCTCACATCAAGCCTGTAGGAATTCAGGTTGGCAAGTTCTATGGGGAAGCCCATTGCTGGCTATGGTGGAAACAGCATGGGAGATTTCAGTTTCAAAATCTCTGTGAAAAAGCGTCAGAGAAGCTTCTCCGTTTAGAATCCAGCATATCTCACTGAACCGAAGAAGTGGTAGTTAGAAGGCAGTTAGAGCTGCAAGCAGTTTGGTTTGGGAAATTAGACGCGAAATGAAACTGCAAATGCCTTCCAACAGGCTTGGAAAAGTGTGTTCTATATCTCTGCCAAACAAACTCCCCGGAGGTTGAGCTTTCAGAAGCAAGTTTAACTCTAAGGGAGGAAGCAGCAGAATGTGCCTCTCACATCTAGCCTTTAGGAATTCAGGTTGGCAAGTTCTATGGGGAAGCCCATTGCTGCCTATGGTGGAAACGGCATGGGAGATTTCAGTTTCAAAATCTCTGTGAAAAAGCGTCAGAGAAGCTTCTCCGTTTAGAATCCAGCATATCTCACTGAACCGAAGCAGTGAGAGTTAGAAGGGAGTTAGAGCTGCAAGCAGTTTGGTTTGGGAAATTAGATGCGAAATGACACTGCAAAGGCCTTCCAACAGGCTTGGAAAAGTGTGTTCTATATCTCTGCCAAACAAACTCCCCGGAGGTTGAGCTTTCAGAAGCTAGTTTAACTCTAAGGGAGGAAGCAGCAGAATGTGCCTCTCACATCTAGGCTGTAGGAATTCAGGTTGGCAAGTTCTATGGGGAAGCCCATTGGCGCCTTCGTTGGAAACGGGTTTGGAAATTTCAGTTTCAAAATCTCTGTGAAAAAGCGTCAGAGAAGCTTCTCCGTTTAGAATCCAGCATATCTCACTAAACCGAAGAAGTGGTAGTTAGAAGGGAGTTAGAGCTGCAAGCAGTTTGGTTTGGGAAATTAGATGCGAAATGACACTGCAAAGGCCTTCCAACAGGCTTGGAAAAGTGTGTTCTATATCTCTGCCAAACAGACTCCCCGGAGGTTGAGATTTCAGAAGCAAGCTTAACTCTTAGGGAGGAAGCAGCCGAATGTGCCTCTCACATCTAGCCTGTAGGAATTCAGGTTGGCAAGTTCTATGGGGAAGCCCATTGCTGCCTATGGTGGAAACGGCATGGGAGATTTCAGTTTCAAAATCTCTGTGAAAAAGCGTCAGAGAAGCTTCTCCGTTTAGAATCCAGCATATCTCACTGAACCGAAGAAGTGGTAGTTAGAAGGCAGTTAGAGCTGCAAGCAGTTTGGTTTGGGAAATTAGACGCGAAATGAAACTGCAAATGCCTTCCAACAGGCTTGGAAAAGTGTGTTCTATATCTCTGCCAAACAGACTCCCTGGAGGTTGAGCTTTCAGAAGCTAGTTTAACTCTAAGGGAGGAAGCAGCAGAATGTGCCTCTCACATCAAGCCTGTAGGAATTCAGGTTGGCAAGTTCTATGGGGAAGCCCATTGCTGCCTATGGTTGAAACAGCATGGGAGATTTCAGTTTCAAAATCTCTGTGAAAAAGCGTCAGAGAAGCTTCTCCGTTTAGAATCCAGCATATCTCACTGAACCGAAGAAGTGGTAGTTAGAAGGCAGTTAGAGCTGCAAGCAGTTTGGTTTGGGAAATTAGACGCGAAATGAAACTGCAAATGCCTTCCAACAGGCTTGGAAAAGTGTGTTCTATATCTCTGCCAAACAAACTCCCCGGAGGTTGAGCTTTCAGAAGCAAGTTTAACTCTAAGGGAGGAAGCAGCAGAATGTGCCTCTCACATCTAGCCTTTAGGAATTCAGGTTGGCAAGTTCTATGGGGAAGCCCATTGCTGCCTATGGTGGAAACGGCATGGGAGATTTCAGTTTCAAAATCGCTGTGAAAAAGCGTCAGAGAAGCTTCTCCGTTTAGAATCCAGCATATCTCACTGAACCGAAGAAGTGGTAGTTAGAAGGGAGTTAGAGCTGCAAGCAGTTTGGTTTGGGAAATTAGATGCGAAATGACACTGCAAAGGCCTTCCAACAGGCTTGGAAAAGTGTGTTCTATATCTCTGCCAAACAGACTCCCTGGAGGTTGAGCTTTCAGAAGCAAGCTTAACGGTTAGGGAGGAAGCAGCAGAATGTGCCTCTCACATCTAGCCTGTAGGAATTCAGGTTGGCAAGTTCTATGGGGAAGCCCATTGCTGCCTATGGTGGAAACAGCATGGGAGATTTCAGTTTCAAAATCTCCGTGAAAAAGCGTCAGAGATGCTTCTCCGTTTAGAATCCGGCATATCTCACTGAACCGAAGAAGTGGTAGTTAGAAGGGAGTTAGAGCTGCAAGCAGTTTGGTTTGGGAAATTAGACGCGAAATGAAACTGCAGATGCCTTCCAACAGGCTTGGAAAAGTGTGTTCTATATCTCTGCCAAACAAACTCCCCGGAGGTTGAGCTTTCAGAAGCAAGTTTAACTCTAAGGGAGGAAGCAGCAGAATGTGCCTCTCACATCTAGCCTTTAGGAATTCAGGTTGGCAAGTTCTATGGGGAAGCCCATTGCTGCCTATGGTGGAAACGGCATGGGAGATTTCAGTTTCAAAATCTCTGTGAAAAAGCGTCAGAGAAGCTTCTCCGTTTAGAATCCAGCATATCTCACTGAACCGAAGAAGTGGTAGTTAGAAGGGAGTTAGAGCTGCAAGCAGTTTGGTTTGGGAAATTAGATGCGAAATGACACTGCAAAGGCCTTCCAACAGGCTTGGAAAAGTCTGTTCTATATCTCTGCCAAACAGAGTCCCCGGAGGTTGAGCTTTTAGAAGCAAGCTTAACTGTTAGGGAGGAAGCAGCAGAATGTGCCTCTCACATCTAGCCTGTAGGAATTCAGGTTGGCAAGTTCTATGGGGAAGCCCATTGCTGCCTATGGTGGAAACGGCATGGGAGATTTCAGTTTCAAAATCTCTGTGAAAAAGCGTCAGAGAAGCTTCTCCGTTTAGAATCCAGCATATCTCACTGAACCGAAGAAGTGGTAGTTAGAAGGGAGTTAGAGCTGCAAGCAGTTTGCTTTGGGAAATTAGACGCGAAATGAAACTGCAAATGCCTTCCAACAGGCTTGGAAAAGTGTGTTCTATATCTCTGCCAAACAAACTCCCCGGAGGTTGAGCTTTCAGAAGCTAGTTTAACTCTAAGGGAGGAAGCAGCAGAATGTGCCTCTCACATCTAGGCTGTAGGAATTCAGGTTGGCAAGTTCTATGGGGAAGCCCATTGGCGCCTTCGTTGGAAACGGGTTTGGAAATTTCAGTTTCAAAATCTCTGTGAAAAAGCGTCAGAGAAGCTTCTCCGTTTAGAATCCAGCATATCTCACTGAACCGAAGAAGTGGTAGTTAGAAGGGAGTTAGAGCTGCAAGCAGTTTGGTTTGGGAAATTAGATGCGAAATGACACTGCAAAGGCCTTCCAACAGGCTTGGAAAAGTGTGTTCTATATCTCTGCCAAACAGACTCCCCGGAGGTTGAGCTTTCAGAAGCAAGCTTAACTCTTAGGGAGGAAGCAGCCGAATGTGCCTCTCACATCTAGCCGGTAGGAATTCAGGTGGGCAAGTTCTATGGGGAAGCCCATTGCTGCCTATGGTGGAAACGGCATGGGAGATTTCAGTTTCAAAATCTCTGTGAAAAAGCGTCAGAGAAGCTTCTCCGTTTAGAATCCAGCATATCTCACTGAACCGAAGAAGTGGTAGTTAGAAGGCAGTTAGAGCTGCAAGCAGTTTGGTTTGGGAAATTAGACGCGAAATGAAACTGCAAATGCCTTCCAACAGGCTTGGAAAAGTGTGTTCTATATCTCTGCCAAACAGACTCCCTGGAGGTTGAGCTTTCAGAAGCTAGTTTAACTCTAAGGGAGGAAGCAGCAGAATGTGCCTCTCACATCAAGCCTGTAGGAATTCAGGTTGGCAAGTTCTATGGGGAAGCCCATTGCTGCCTATGGTGGAAACAGCATGGGAGATTTCAGTTTCAAAATCTCTGTGAAAAAGCGTCAGAGAAGCTTCTCCGTTTAGAATCCAGCATATCTCACTGAACCGAAGAAGTGGTAGTTAGAAGGCAGTTAGAGCTGCAAGAAGTTTGGTTTGGGAAATTAGACGCGAAATGAAACTGCAAATGCCTTCCAACAGGCTTGGAAAAGTGTGTTCTATATCTCTGCCAAACAAACTCCCCGGAGGTTGAGCTTTCAGAAGCAAGTTTAACTCTAAGGGAGGAAGCAGCAGAATGTGCCTCTCACATCTAGCCTTTAGGAATTCAGGTTGGCAAGTTCTATGGGGAAGCCCATTGCTGCCTATGGTGGAAACGGCATGGGAGATTTCAGTTTCAAAATCTCTGTGAAAAAGCGTCAGAGAAGCTTCTCCGTTTAGAATCCAGCATATCTCACTGAACCGAAGAAGTGGTAGTTAGAAGGGAGTTAGAGCTGCAAGCAGTTTGGTTTGGGAAATTAGATGCGAAATGACACTGCAAAGGCCTTCCAACAGGCTTGGAAAAGTGTGTTCTATATCTCTGCCAAACAGAGTCCCCGGAGGTTGAGCTTTCAGAAGCAAGCTTAACGGTTAGGGAGGAAGCAGCAGAATGTGCCTCTCACATCTAGGCTGTAGGAATTCAGGTTGGCAAGTTCTATGGGGAAGCCCATTGCTGCCTATGGTGAAAACGGCATGGGAGATTTCAGTTTCAAAATCTCTGTGAAAAAGCGTCAGAGAAGCTTCTCCGTTTAGAATCCAGCATATCTCACTGAACCGAAGAAGTGGTAGTTAGAAGGGAGTTAGAGCTGCAAGCAGTTTGGTTTGGGAAATTAGACGCGAAATGAAACTGCAAATGCCTTCCAACAGGCTTGGAAAAGTCTGTTCTATATCTCTGCCAAACAAACTCCCCGGAGGTTGAGCTTTCAGAAGCTAGTTTAACTCTAAGGGAGGAAACAGCAGAATGTGCCTCTCACATCTAGCCTGTAGGAATTCAGGTTGGCAAGTTCTATGGGGAAGCCCATTGCTGGCTATGGTGGAAACAGCATGGGAGATTTCAGTTTCAAAATCTCTGTGAAAAAGCGTCAGAGAAGCTTCTCCGTTTAGAATCCAGCATATCTCACTGAACCGAAGAAGTGGTAGTTAGAAGGGAGTTAGAGCTGCAAGCAGTTTGGTTTGGGAAATTAGACGCGAAATGAAACTGCAAATGCCTTCCAACAGGCTTGGAAAAGTGTGTTCTATATCTCTGCCAAACAAACTCCCCGGAGGTTGAGCTTTCAGAAGCTAGTTTAACTCTAAGGGAGGAAGCAGCAGAATGTGCCTCTCACATCTAGCCTGTAGGAATTCAGGTTGGCAAGTTCTATGGGGAAGCCCATTTGTGCCTTCGTTGGAAACGGGTTTGGAAATTTCAGTTTCAAAATCTCTGTGAAAAAGCGTCAGAGAAGCTTCTCCGTTTACAATCCAGCATATCTCACTGAACCGAAGAAGTGGTAGTTAGAAGGGAGTTAGAGCTGCAAGCAGTTTGGTTTGGGAAATTAGACGCGAAATGATACTGCAAATGCCTTCCAACAGGCTTGGAAAAGTGTGTTCTATATCTCTGCCAAACAAACTCCCCGGAGGTTGAGCTTTCAGAAGCAAGTTTAACTCTAAGGGAGGAAGCAGCAGAATGTGCCTCTCACATCTACCCTGTAGGAATTCAGGTTGGCAAGTTCTATGGGGAAGCCCATTGCTGCCTATGGTGGAAACGGCATGGGAGATTTCAGTTTCAAAATCTCTGTGAAAAAGCGTCAGAGAAGCTTCTCCGTTTAGAATCCAGCATATCTCACTGAACCGAAGAAGTGGTAGTTAGAAGGGAGTTAGAGCTGCAAGCAGTTTGGTTTGGGAAATTAGACGTGAAATGAAACTGCAAATGCCTTCCAACAGGCTTGGAAAAGTGTGTTCTATATCTCTGCCAAACAAACTCCCCGGAGGTTGAGCTTTCAGAAGCTAGTTTAACTCTAAGGGAGGAAGCAGCAGAATGTGCCTCTCACATCTAGCCTGTAGGAATTCAGGTTGACAAGTTCTATGGGGAAGCCCATAGGCGCCTTCGTTGGAAACGGGTTTGGAAATTTCAGTTTCAAAATCTCTGTGAAAAAGCGTCAGAGAAGCTTCTCCGTTTAGAATCCAGCATATCTCACTGAACCGAAGAAGTGGTAGTTAGAAGGGAGTTAGAGCTGCAAGCAGTTTGGTTTGGGAAATTAGACGCGAAATGAAACTGCAAATGCCTTCCAACAGGCTTGGAAAAGTGTGTTCTATATCTCTGCCAAACAGACTCCCTGGAGGTTGAGCTTTCAGAAGCTAGTTTAACTCTAAGGGAGGAAGCAGCAGAATGTGCCTCTCACATCTAGGCTGTAGGAATTCAGGTTGGCAAGTTCTATGGGGAAGCCCATTGCTGCCTATGGTGGAAACGGCATGGGAGAATTCAGTTTCAAAATCTCTGTGAAAAAGCGTCAGAGAAGCTTCTCCGTTTAGAATCCAGCATATCTCACTGAACCGAAGAAGTGGTAGTTAGAAGGGAGTTAGAGCTGCAAGCAGTTTGGTTTGGGAAATTAGATGCGAAATGACACTGCAAAGGCCTTCCAACAGGCTTGGAAAAGTGTGTTCTATATCTCTGCCAAACAAACTCCCCGGAGGTTGAGCTTTCAGAAGCTAGTTTAACTCTAAGGGAGGAAGCAGCAGAATGTGCCTCTCACATCTAGCCTGTAGGAATTCAGGTTGGCAAGTTCTATGGGGAAGCCCATTGGCGCCTTCGTTGGAAACGGGTTTGGAAATTTCAGTTTCAAAATCTCTGTGAAAAAGCGTCAGAGAAGCTTCTCCGTTTAGAATCCAGCATATCTCACTGAACCGAAGAAGTGGTAGTTAGAAGGGAGTTAGAGCTGCAAGCAGTTTGCTTTGGGAAATTAGACGCGAAATGAAACTGCAAATGCCTTCCAACAGGCTTGGAAAAGTGTGTTCTATATCTCTGCCAAACAAACTCCCCGGAGGTTGAGCTTTCAGAAGCAAGTTTAACTCTAAGGGAGGAAGCAGCAGAATGTGCCTCTCACATCTAGCCTGTAGGAATTCAGGTTGGCAAGTTTTATGGGGAAGCCCATTGGGGCCTTCGTTGGAAACGGGTTTGGAAATTTCAGTTTCAAAATCTCTGTGAAAAAGCGTCAGAGAAGCTTCTCCGTTTAGAATCCAGTATATCTCACTGAACCGAAGAAGTGGTAGTTAGAAGGGAGTTAGAGCTGCAAGCAGTTTGGTTTGGGAAATTAGACGCGAAATGAAACTGCAAATGCCTTCCAACAGGCTTGGAAAAGTGTGTTCCTTATCTCTGCCAAACAAACTCCCCGGAGGTTGAGCTTTCAGAAGCAAGTTTACCTCTAAGGGAGGAAGCAGCAGAATGTGCCTCTCACATCTAGCCTGTAGGAATTCAGGTTGGCAAGTTCTATGGGGAAGCCCATTGCTGCCTATGGTGGAAACGGCATGGGAGATTTCAGTTTCAAAATCTCTGTGAAAAAGCGTCAGAGAAGCTTCTCCGTTTAGAATCCAGCATATCTCACTGAACCGAAGAAGTGGTAGTTAGAAGGGAGTTAGAGCTGCAAGCAGTTTGCTTTGGGAAATTACATGCGAAATGACACTGTAAAGGCCTTCCAACAGGCTTGGAAAAGTGTGTTCTATATCTCTGCAAAACAGAGTCCCCGGAGGTTGAGCTTTCAGAAGCAAGCTTAACTGTTAGGGAGGAAGCAGCAGAATGTGCCTCTCACATCTAGCCAGTAGGAATTCAGGTTGGCAAGTTCTATGGGGAAGCCCATTGCTGCCTAAGGTGGAAACGTCATGGGAGATTTCAGTTTCAAAATCTCTGTGAAAAAGCGTCAGAGAAGCTTCTCCGTTTAGAATCCAGCATATCTCACTGAACCGAAGAAGTGGTAGTTAGAAGGCAGTTAGAGCTGCAAGCAGTTTGGTTTGGGAAATTAGACGCGAAATGACACTGCAAATGCCTTCCAACAGGCTTGGAAAAGTGTGTTGTATTTCTCTGCCAAACAAACTCCCCGGAGGTTGAGCTTTCAGAAGCAAGTTTAACTCTTAGGGTGGAAGCAACAGAATGTGCCCCTCACATCTAGCCTGTAGGAATTCAGGTTGGCAAGTTCTATGGGGAAGCCCATTGGCGCCTTCGTTGGAAACGGGTTTGGAAATTTCAGTTTCAAAATCTCTGTGAAAAAGCATCAGAGAAG
Source organism: Cynocephalus volans (assembly GCF_027409185.1). Classification (NCBI taxonomy): domain Eukaryota; kingdom Metazoa; phylum Chordata; class Mammalia; order Dermoptera; family Cynocephalidae; genus Cynocephalus; species Cynocephalus volans. The sequence goes on from NW_026902404.1 coordinate 492,062, forward strand.
CTTCTCCGTTTAGAATCCAGCGTATCTCACTGAACCGAAAAAGTGGTAGTTAGAACCTAGAGCTGCAAGCACTTTGGTTTGGGAAATTAGACGCGAAATGACACTGCAAATGCCTTCCAACAGGCTTGGAAAAGTGTGTTCTATATCTCTGCCAAACAGACGCCCCGGAGGTTGAGCTTTCAGAAGCAAGTTTAACTCTAAGAGAGGAAGCAGCAGAATGTGCCTCTCACATCTAGCCTGTAGGAATTCAGGTTGGCTAGTTCCATGGTGAAGCCCATTGCTGCCTATGGTGGAAACAGCATGGGAGATTTCAGTTTCAAAATCTCTGTGAAAAAGCGTCAGAGAAGCTTCTCCGTTTAGAATCCAGCATATCTCACTGAACCGAAAAAGTGGTAGTTAGAATGTAGAGCTGCAAGCAGTTTGGTTTGGGAAATTAGACGCGAAATGACACTGCAAAGGCCATCGAACAGGCTTGGAAAAGTGTGTTCTATATCTCTGCCAAACAGACTCCCTGGAGGTAGAGCTTTCAGAAGCAAGTTTAACTCTAAGGGAGGAAGCAGCAGAATGTGCCTCTCACATCTAGCCTGTAGGAATTCAGGTTGGCAAGTTCTATGGGGAAGCCCATTGCTGCCTATGGTGGAAACGGCATGGGAGATTTCAGTTTCAAAATCTCTGTGAAAAAGCGTCAGAGAAGCTTCTCCGTTTAGAATCCAGCATATCTCACTGAACCGAAAAAGTGGTAGTTAGATGGTAGAGCTGCAAGCAGTTTGGTTTGGGAAATTAGACGTGAAATGACACTACAAATGCCTTCCAACAGGCTTGGAAAAGTGTGTTGTATTTCTCTGCCAAACAGACTTCCCGGAGGTTGAGCTTTCAGAAGCAAGTTTAACTCTAAGGGAGGAAGCAGCAGAATGTGCCTCTCACATCTAGACTGTAGGAATTCAAGTTGGCAAGTTCTATGGGGAAGCCCATTGCTGCCTATGGTGGAAACGGCATGGGAGATTTCAGTTTCAAAATCTCTGTGAAAAAGCGTCAGAGAAGCTTCTCCGTTTAGAATCCATTATATCATACTGAACTGAAGAATTGGTAGTTACAAGGGAGTTAGAGCTGCAAGCAGTTTGGTTTGGGAAATTAGACGAGAAATCACATTGCAAAGGCCTTCCAACAGGATTGGAAAAGTGTGTTCTATATCTCTGCCAAACAGACTCCCAGGAGTTTGAGCTTTCAGAAGCAAGTTTAACTCTAAGGGAGGAAGCAGCAGAATGTGCCTCTCACATCTAGCCTGTAGGAATTCAGGTTGGCACGTTCTATGGGGAAGCCCATTGGCGCCTTCGTTGGAAACGGGTTTCGAAATTTCAGTTTCAAAATCTCTGTGAAAAAGCATCAGAGAAGCTTCTCCGTTTAGAATCCAGCATATCTCACTGAACCGAAGAAGTGGTAGTTAGAACCTAGAGCTGCAAGCACTTTGGTTTGGGAAATTAGACGCGAAATGACACTGCAAATGCCTTCCAACAGGCTTGGAAAAGTGTGTTCTATATCTCTGCCAAACAGACGCCCCGGAGGTTGAGCTTTCAGAAGCAAGTTTAACTCTAAGAGAGGAAGCAGCAGAATGTGCCTCTCACATCTAGCCTGTAGGAATTCAGGTTGGCTAGTTCCATGGTGAATCCCATTGCTGCCTATGGTGGAAACAGCATGGGAGATTTCAGTTTCAAAATCTCTGTGAAAAAGCGTCAGAGAAGCTTCTCCGTTTAGAATCCAGCATATCTCACTGAACCGAAAAAGTGGTAGTTAGAATGTAGAGCTGCAAGCAGTTTGGTTTGGGAAATTAGACGCGAAATGACACTGCAAAGGCCATCGAACAGGCTTGGAAAAGTGTGTTCTATATCTCTGCCAAACAGACTCCCTGGAGGTAGAGCTTTCAGAAGCAAGTTTAACTCTAAGGGAGGAAGCAGCAGAATGTGCCTCTCACATCTAGCCAGTAGGAATTCAGGTTGGCAAGTACTATGGGGAAGCCCATTGCTGCCTATGGTGGAAACGGCATGGGAGATTTCAGTTTCAAAATCTCTGTGAAAAAGCGTGAGAGACGCTTCTCCGTTTAGCATCCAGCATATCTCACTGAACCGAAGAAGTGGTAGTTAGAAGGGAATTAGAGCTGCAAGCAGTTTGGTTTGGGAAATTAGACGCGAAATCACACTGCAAAGGCCTTCGAACAGGCTTGGAAAAGTGTGTTCTATATCTCTGCCAAACAGACTCCCCGGAGGTTGAGCTTTCAGAAGCAAGTTTAACTCTTAGGGTGCAAGCAGCAGAATGTGCCCCTCACATCCAGCCTGTAGGAATTCAGGTTGGCAAGTTCTATGGGGAAGCCCATTGCATCCTATGGTGGAAACGGCATGGGAGATTTCAGTTTCAAAATCTCTGTGAAAAAGCATCAGAGAAGCTTCTCCTTTTAGAATCCAGCATATCTCACTGAACCGAAGAAGTGGTAGTTAGAAGGGAATTAGAGCTGCAAGCAGATTGGTTTGGGAAATTAGACGCGAAATGACACTGCAAATGCCTTCCAACAGGCATGGAAAAGTGTGTTCTATATCTCTGCCAAACAGACTCCCCGGAGGTTGAGCTTTCAGAAGCTAGTTTAACTCTAAGGGAGGAAGCAGCAGAATGTGCCTCTCACATCTAGCCTGTAGGAATTCAGGTTGGCAAGTTCTATGGGGAAGCCCATTGGCGCCTTCGTTGGAAACGGGTTTGGAAATTTCAATTTCAAAAACTCTGTGAAAAAGCATCAGAGAAGCGTCTCTCTTTAGAATCCAGCATATCTCACTGAACCGAAAAAGTGGTAGTTAGAAGGTAGAGCTGCAAGCAGTTTGGTTTGGGAAATTAGACGCGAAATGACACTGCAAATGCCTTCCAACAGGCTTGGAAAAGTGTGTTGTATTTCTCTGCCAAACAAACTCCCCGGAGGTTGAGCTTTCAGAAGCAAGTTTAACTCTTAGGGTGGAAGCAACAGAATGTGCCCCTCACATCTAGCCTGTAGGAATTCAGGTTGGCAAGTTCTATGGGGAAGCCCATTGGCGCCTTCGTTGGAAACGGGTTTGGAAATTTCAGTTTCAAAATCTCTGTGAAAAAGCATCAGAGAAGCTTCTCCGTTTAGAATCCAGCGTATCTCACTGAACCGAAAAAGTGGTAGTTAGAACCTAGAGCTGCAAGCACTTTGGTTTGGGAAATTAGACGCGAAATGACACTGCAAATGCCTTCCAACAGGCTTGGAAAAGTGTGTTCTATATCTCTGCCAAACAGACGCCCCGGAGGTTGAGCTTTCAGAAGCAAGTTTAACTCTAAGAGAGGAAGCAGCAGAATGTGCCTCTCACATCTAGCCTGTAGGAATTCAGGTTGGCTAGTTCCATGGTGAAGCCCATTGCTGCCTATGGTGGAAACAGCATGGGAGATTTCAGTTTCAAAATCTCTGTGAAAAAGCGTCAGAGAAGCTTCTCCGTTTAGAATCCAGCATATCTCACTGAACCGAAAAAGTGGTAGTTAGAATGTAGAGCTGCAAGCAGTTTGGTTTGGGAAATTAGACGCGAAATGACACTGCAAAGGCCATCGAACAGGCTTGGAAAAGTGTGTTCTATATCTCTGCCAAACAGACTCCCTGGAGGTAGAGCTTTCAGAAGCAAGTTTAACTCTAAGGGAGGAAGCAGCAGAATGTGCCTCTCACATCTAGCCTGTAGGAATTCAGGTTGGCAAGTTCTATGGGGAAGCCCATTGCTGCCTATGGTGGAAACGGCATGGGAGATTTCAGTTTCAAAATCTCTGTGAAAAAGCGTCAGAGAAGCTTCTCCGTTTAGAATCCAGCATATCTCACTGAACCGAAGAAGTGGTAGTTAGAAGGGAGTTAGAGCTGCAAGCAGTTTGGTTTGGGAAATTAGACGCGAAATCACACTGCAAATGCCTTCCAACAGGCTTGGAAAAGTGTGTTCTATATCTCTGCCAAACATACTCCCCGGAGGTTGAGCTTTAAGAAGCAAGTTTAACACTAAGGGAGGAAGCAACAGAATGTGCCTCTCACATCTAGCCTGTAGGAATTCAGGTTGGCAAGTTCTATGGGGAAGCCCATTGCTGCCTATGGTGGAAACGGCATGGGAGATTTCAGTTTCAAAATCTCTGTGAAAAAGCGTCAGAGAAGCTTCTCCGTTTAGAATCCAGCATATCTCACTGAACCGAAGAAGTGGTAGTTAGAAGGGAGTTAGAGCTGCAAGCAGTTTGGTTTGGGAAATTAGACCCGAAATCACATTGCAAAGGCCTTCGAACAGGCTTGGAAAAGTGTGTTCTATATCTCTGCCAAACAGACTCCCCGGAGGTTGAGCTTTCAGAAGCAAGTTTAACTCTAAGGGAGGAAGCAGCAGAATGTGCCTCTCACATCTAGCCTGTAGGAATTCAGGTTGGCAAGTCCTATTGGGAAGCTCATTGCTGCCTATGGTGGAAACGGCATGGGAGATTTCAGTTTCAAAATCTCTGTGAAAAAGCGTCAGAGAAGCTTCTCCATTTAGAATCCAGCATATCTCACTGAACCGAAGAAGTGGTTGTTAGAAGGGAGTTAGAGCTGCAAGCAGTTTGTTTTGGGAGATTAGACGCGAAATCACATAGCAAAGGCCTTCCAACAGGCTTGGAAAAGTGCGTTCTATATCTCTGCCAAACAGACTACCCGGAGGTTGAGCTTTCAGAAGCAAGTTTAACTCTAAGGGAGGAAGCAGCAGAATGTGCCTCTCACATGTAGCCTGCAGGAATTCAGGTTGGCAAGTTCTATGGGGAAGCCCATTGGCGCCTTCGTTGGAAACGGGTTTGGAAATTTCAGTTTCAAAAACTCTGTGAAAAAGCATCAGAGAAGCGTCTCTGTTTAGAATCCAGCATATCTCACTGAACCGAAAAAGTGGTAGTTAGAAGGTAGAGCTGCAAGCAGTTGGGTTTGGGAAATTAGACGCGAAATGACACTGCAAAGACCTTCCAACAGGCTTGGAAAAGTGTGTTCTATATCTCTGCCAAACAGACTACCCGGAGGTTGAGCTTTCAGAAGCAAGTTTAACTCTAAGGGAGGAAGCAGCAGAATGTGCCTCTCACATCTAGCCTGTAGGAATTCAGGTTGGCAAGTTCTATGGGGAAGCCCATTGCATCCTACGGTGGAAACGGCATGGGAGATTTCAGTTTCAAAATCTCTGTGAAAAAGCGTCAGAGAAGCTTCTCCGTTTAGAATCCAGCATATCTCACTGAACCGAAAAAGTGGTAGTTAGAAGGTAGAGCTGCAAGCAGTTTGGTTTGGGAAATTAGAGGCGAAATGACACTGCAAATGCCTTCTAACAGGCTTGGAAAAGTGCGTTGTATATGTCTGCCAAACAGACCCCCGGAGGTTGAGCTTTCAGAGGCTAGTTTAACTCTAAGGGAGGAAGCAGCAGAATGTGCCTCTCACATCTAGCCTGTAGCAATTCAGGTTGGCAAGTTCTATGGGGAAGCCCATTGGTGCCTTCGTTGGAAACGGGTTTGGAAATTTCAATTTCAAAATCTCTGTGAAAAAGCATCAGGGAAGCTTCTCCGTTTAGAATCCAGCATATCTCACTGAACCGAAAAAGTGGTAGTTAGATGGTAGAGCTGCAAGCAGTTTGGTTTGGGAAATTAGACGTGAAATGACACTACAAATGCCTTCCAACAGGCTTGGAAAAGTGTGTTGTATTTCTCTGCCAAACAGACTTCCCGGAGGTTGAGCTTTCAGAAGCAAGTTTAACTCTAAGGGAGGAAGCAGCAGAATGTGCCTCTCACATCTAGACTGTAGGAATTCAAGTTGGCAAGTTCTATGGGGAAGCCCATTGCTGCCTATGGTGGAAACGGCATGGGAGATTTCAGTTTCAAAATCTCTGTGAAAAAGCGTCAGAGAAGCTTCTCCGTTTAGAATCCATTATATCATACTGAACTGAAGAATTGGTAGTTACAAGGGAGTTAGAGCTGCAAGCAGTTTGGTTTGGGAAATTAGACGAGAAATCACATTGCAAAGGCCTTCCAACAGGATTGGAAAAGTGTGTTCTATATCTCTGCCAAACAGACTCCCAGGAGTTTGAGCTTTCAGAAGCAAGTTTAACTCTAAGGGAGGAAGCAGCAGAATGTGCCTCTCACATCTAGCCTGTAGGAATTCAGGTTGGCACGTTCTATGGGGAAGCCCATTGGCGCCTTCGTTGGAAACGGGTTTCGAAATTTCAGTTTCAAAATCTCTGTGAAAAAGCATCAGAGAAGCTTCTCCGTTTAGAATCCAGCATATCTCACTGAACCGAAGAAGTGGTAGTTAGAACCTAGAGCTGCAAGCACTTTGGTTTGGGAAATTAGACGCGAAATGACACTGCAAATGCCTTCCAACAGGCTTGGAAAAGTGTGTTCTATATCTCTGCCAAACAGACGCCCCGGAGGTTGAGCTTTCAGAAGCAAGTTTAACTCTAAGAGAGGAAGCAGCAGAATGTGCCTCTCACATCTAGCCTGTAGGAATTCAGGTTGGCTAGTTCCATGGTGAATCCCATTGCTGCCTATGGTGGAAACAGCATGGGAGATTTCAGTTTCAAAATCTCTGTGAAAAAGCGTCAGAGAAGCTTCTCCGTTTAGAATCCAGCATATCTCACTGAACCGAAAAAGTGGTAGTTAGAATGTAGAGCTGCAAGCAGTTTGGTTTGGGAAATTAGACGCGAAATGACACTGCAAAGGCCATCGAACAGGCTTGGAAAAGTGTGCCTCTCACAGACTCCCTGGAGGTAGAGCTTTCAGAAGCAAGTTTAACTCTAAGGGAGGAAGCAGCAGAATGTGCCTCTCACATCTAGCCAGTAGGAATTCAGGTTGGCAAGTACTATGGGGAAGCCCATTGCTGCCTATGGTGGAAACGGCATGGGAGATTTCAGTTTCAAAATCTCTGTGAAAAAGCGTGAGAGACGCTTCTCCGTTTAGCATCCAGCATATCTCACTGAACCGAAGAAGTGGTAGTTAGAAGGGAATTAGAGCTGCAAGCAGTTTGGTTTGGGAAATTAGACGCGAAATCACACTGCAAAGTCCTTCGAACAGGCTTGGAAAAGTGTGTTCTATATCTCTGCCAAACAGACTCCCCGGAGGTTGAGCTTTCAGAAGCAAGTTTAACTCTTAGGGTGCAAGCAGCAGAATGTGCCCCTCACATCTAGCCTGTAGGAATTCAGGTTGGCAAGTTCTATGGGGAAGCCCATTGCATCCTATGGTGGAAACGGCATGGGAGATTTCAGTTTCAAAATCTCTGTGAAAAAGCATCAGAGAAGCTTCTCCTTTTAGAATCCAGCATATCTCACTGAACCGAAGAAGTGGTAGTTAGAAGGGAATTAGAGCTGCAAGCAGATTGGTTTGGGAAATTAGACGCGAAATGACACTGCAAATGCCTTCCAACAGGCATGGAAAAGTGTGTTCTATATCTCTGCCAAACAGACTCCCCGGAGGTTGAGCTTTCAGAAGCTAGTTTAACTCTAAGGGAGGAAGCAGCAGAATGTGCCTCTCACATCTAGCCTGTAGGAATTCAGGTTGGCAAGTTCTATGGGGAAGCCCATTGGCGCCTTCGTTGGAAACGGGTTTGGAAATTTCAATTTCAAAAACTCTGTGAAAAAGCATCAGAGAAGCGTCTCTCTTTAGAATCCAGCATATCTCACTGAACCGAAAAAGTGGTAGTTAGAAGGTAGAGCTGCAAGCAGTTTGGTTTGGGAAATTAGACGCGAAATGACACTGCAAATGCCTTCCAACAGGCTTGGAAAAGTGTGTTGTATTTCTCTGCCAAACAAACTCCCCGGAGGTTGAGCTTTCAGAAGCAAGTTTAACTCTTAGGGTGGAAGCAACAGAATGTGCCCCTCACATCTAGCCTGTAGGAATTCAGGTTGGCAAGTTCTATGGGGAAGCCCATTGGCGCCTTCGTTGGAAACGGGTTTGGAAATTTCAGTTTCAAAATCTCTGTGAAAAAGCATCAGAGAAGCTTCTCCGTTTAGAATCCAGCGTATCTCACTGAACCGAAAAAGTGGTAGTTAGAACCTAGAGCTGCAAGCACTTTGGTTTGGGAAATTAGACGCGAAATGACACTGCAAATGCCTTCCAACAGGCTTGGAAAAGTGTGTTCTATATCTCTGCCAAACAGACGCCCCGGAGGTTGAGCTTTCAGAAGCAAGTTTAACTCTAAGAGAGGAAGCAGCAGAATGTGCCTCTCACATCTAGCCTGTAGGAATTCAGGTTGGCTAGTTCCATGGTGAAGCCCATTGCTGCCTATGGTGGAAACAGCATGGGAGATTTCAGTTTCAAAATCTCTGTGAAAAAGCGTCAGAGAAGCTTCTCCGTTTAGAATCCAGCATATCTCACTGAACCGAAAAAGTGGTAGTTAGAATGTAGAGCTGCAAGCAGTTTGGTTTGGGAAATTAGACGCGAAATGACACTGCAAAGGCCATCGAACAGGCTTGGAAAAGTGTGTTCTATATCTCTGCCAAACAGACTCCCTGGAGGTAGAGCTTTCAGAAGCAAGTTTAACTCTAAGGGAGGAAGCAGCAGAATGTGCCTCTCACATCTAGCCTGTAGGAATTCAGGTTGGCAAGTTCTATGGGGAAGCCCATTGCTGCCTATGGTGGAAACGGCATGGGAGATTTCAGTTTCAAAATCTCTGTGAAAAAGCGTCAGAGAAGCTTCTCCGTTTAGAATCCAGCATATCTCACTGAACCGAAGAAGTGGTAGTTAGAAGGGAGTTAGAGCTGCAAGCAGTTTGGTTTGGGAAATTAGACGCGAAATCACACTGCAAATGCCTTCCAACAGGCTTGGAAAAGTGTGTTCTATATCTCTGCCAAACATACTCCCCGGAGGTTGAGCTTTAAGAAGCAAGTTTAACACTAAGGGAGGAAGCAACAGAATGTGCCTCTCACATCTAGCCTGTAGGAATTCAGGTTGGCAAGTTCTATGGGGAAGCCCATTGCTGCCTATGGTGGAAACGGCATGGGAGATTTCAGTTTCAAAATCTCTGTGAAAAAGCGTCAGAGAAGCTTCTCCGTTTAGAATCCAGCATATCTCACTGAACCGAAGAAGTGGTAGTTAGAAGGGAGTTAGAGCTGCAAGCAGTTTGGTTTGGGAAATTAGACCCGAAATCACATTGCAAAGGCCTTCGAACAGGCTTGGAAAAGTGTGTTCTATATCTCTGCCAAACAGACTCCCCGGAGGTTGAGCTTTCAGAAGCAAGTTTAACTCTAAGGGAGGAAGCAGCAGAATGTGCCTCTCACATCTAGCCTGTAGGAATTCAGGTTGGCAAGTCCTATTGGGAAGCTCATTGCTGCCTATGGTGGAAACGGCATGGGAGATTTCAGTTTCAAAATCTCTGTGAAAAAGCGTCAGAGAAGCTTCTCCATTTAGAATCCAGCATATCTCACTGAACCGAAGAAGTGGTTGTTAGAAGGGAGTTAGAGCTGCAAGCAGTTTGTTTTGGGAGATTAGACGCGAAATCACATAGCAAAGGCCTTCCAACAGGCTTGGAAAAGTGCGTTCTATATCTCTGCCAAACAGACTACCCGGAGGTTGAGCTTTCAGAAGCAAGTTTAACTCTAAGGGAGGAAGCAGCAGAATGTGCCTCTCACATGTAGCCTGCAGGAATTCAGGTTGGCAAGTTCTATGGGGAAGCCCATTGGCGCCTTCGTTGGAAACGGGTTTGGAAATTTCAGTTTCAAAAACTCTGTGAAAAAGCATCAGAGAAGCGTCTCTGTTTAGAATCCAGCATATCTCACTGAACCGAAAAAGTGGTAGTTAGAAGGTAGAGCTGCAAGCAGTTGGGTTTGGGAAATTAGACGCGAAATGACACTGCAAAGACCTTCCAACAGGCTTGGAAAAGTGTGTTCTATATCTCTGCCAAACAGACTACCCGGAGGTTGAGCTTTCAGAAGCAAGTTTAACTCTAAGGGAGGAAGCAGCAGAATGTGCCTCTCACATCTAGCCTGTAGGAATTCAGGTTGGCAAGTTCTATGGGGAAGCCCATTGCATCCTACGGTGGAAACGGCATGGGAGATTTCAGTTTCAAAATCTCTGTGAAAAAGCGTCAGAGAAGCTTCTCCGTTTAGAATCCAGCATATCTCACTGAACCGAAAAAGTGGTAGTTAGAAGGTAGAGCTGCAAGCAGTTTGGTTTGGGAAATTAGAGGCGAAATGACACTGCAAATGCCTTCTAACAGGCTTGGAAAAGTGTGTTGTATATGTCTGCCAAACAGACTCCCCGGAGGTTGAGCTTTCAGAGGCTAGTTTAACTCTAAGGGAGGAAGCAGCAGAATGTGCCTCTCACATCTAGCCTGTAGCAATTCAGGTTGGCAAGTTCTATGGGGAAGCCCATTGGTGCCTTCGTTGGAAACGGGTTTGGAAATTTCAATTTCAAAATCTCTGTGAAAAAGCATCAGGGAAGCTTCTCCGTTTAGAATCCAGCATATCTCACTGAACCGAAAAAGTGGTAGTTAGATGGTAGAGCTGCAAGCAGTTTGGTTTGGGAAATTAGACGTGAAATGACACTACAAATGCCTTCCAACAGGCTTGGAAAAGTGTGTTGTATTTCTCTGCCAAACAGACTTCCCGGAGGTTGAGCTTTCAGAAGCAAGTTTAACTCTAAGGGAGGAAGCAGCAGAATGTGCCTCTCACATCTAGACTGTAGGAATTCAAGTTGGCAAGTTCTATGGGGAAGCCCATTGCTGCCTATGGTGGAAACGGCATGGGAGATTTCAGTTTCAAAATCTCTGTGAAAAAGCGTCAGAGAAGCTTCTCCGTTTAGAATCCATTATATCATACTGAACTGAAGAATTGGTAGTTACAAGGGAGTTAGAGCTGCAAGCAGTTTGGTTTGGGAAATTAGACGAGAAATCACATTGCAAAGGCCTTCCAACAGGATTGGAAAAGTGTGTTCTATATCTCTGCCAAACAGACTCCCAGGAGTTTGAGCTTTCAGAAGCAAGTTTAACTCTAAGGGAGGAAGCAGCAGAATGTGCCTCTCACATCTAGCCTGTAGGAATTCAGGTTGGCACGTTCTATGGGGAAGCCCATTGGCGCCTTCGTTGGAAACGGGTTTCGAAATTTCAGTTTCAAAATCTCTGTGAAAAAGCATGAGAGAAGCTTCTCCGTTTAGAATCCAGCATATCTCACTGAACCGAAGAAGTGGTAGTTAGAAGGGAATTAGAGATGTAAGCAGTTTGGTTTGGGAAATTAGACGCGAAATCACATTGCAAAGGCCTTCGAACACGCTTGGAAAAGTGTGTTCTATATCTCTGCCAAACAGACTCCCCGGAGGTTGAGCTTTCAGAAGCAAGTTTAACTCTAAGAGAGGAAGCAGCAGAATGTGCCTCTCACATCTAGCCTGTAGGAATTCAGGTTGGCAAGTTCTATGGGGAAGCCCATTACTGCCTATGGGGGAAAAGGCATGGGAGATTTCAGTTTCAAAATCTCTGTGAAAAAGCGTCAGAGAAGCTTCTCTGTTTAGGATCCAGCATATCTCACTGAACCGAAGAAGTGGTAGTTAGAAGGGAGTTAGAGCTGCAAGCAGTTTGGTTTGGGAAATTAGACGCGAAATGACACTGCAAAGGCCTTCCAACAGGCTTGGAAAAGTTTGTTCTATACTTCTGCCAAACAGTCTCCCTGGAGGTTGATCTTTCAGAAGCAAGTTTAACACTAAGGGAGGAAGCAGCAGAATGTGCCTCTCACATCTAGCCTGTAGGAATTCAGGTTGGCAAATTCTATGGGGAAGCCCATTGCTGCCTATGGGGGAAAAGGCATGGGAGATTTTAGTTTCAAAATCTTTGTGAAAAAGCGTCAGAGAAGCTTCTCCGTTTAGAATCCAGCATATCACACTGAACTGAAGAAGTGGTAGTTAGAAGGGAGTTAGAGCTGCAAGCAGTTTGGTTTGGGAAATTAGACCCGAAATCACACTGCAAATGCCTTCCAACAGGCTTGGAAAAGTGTGTTCTATATCTATGCCAAACAGACTCCCCAGAGCTTGAGCTTTCAGAAGCAAGTTTAACTCTAAGAGAGGAAGCAGCAGAATGTGCCTCTCACATCTAGCCTGTAGGAATTCAGGTTGGTAAGTTCTATGGGGAAGCCCATTGGCGCCTTCCTTGGAAACGGGTTTGGAAATTTCAGTTTCAAAATCTCTGTGAAAAAGCATCTGAGAAGCTTCTCCGTTTAGAATCCAGCATATCTCACTGAACCGAAAAAGTGGTAGTTAGAACCTAGACCTGCACGCAGTTTGGTTTGGGAAATTAGACACGAAATGACACTGCAAATGCCTTCCAACAGGCTTGGAAAATTGTGTTCTATATCTCTGCCAAACAGACTCCCCGGAGCTTGAGCTTTTAGAAGCAAGTTAAACTCTAAGAGAGGAAGCAGCAGAATGTGCCTCTCACATCTAGCCTGTAGGAATTCAGGTTGGCAAGTTCTATGGGGAAGCCCATTGCTGCCTATGGGGGAAACGGCAGGGGAGATTTCAGTTTCAAAATCTCTTTGAAAAAGCATCAGAGAAGCTTCTCCGTTTAGAATCCAGCATATGTCACTGAACTGAAGAAGTAGTAGTTAGAAGGGAGTTAGAGCTGCAAGCAGTTTGGTTTGGGAAATTAGACGCGAAATGACACTGCAAAGGCCTTCCAACAGGCTTGGAAAAGTGTGTTCTATACCTCTGCCAAACAGACTCCCTGGAGGTTGAGCTTTCAGAAGCAAGTTTAACTCTAAGGGAGGAAGCAGCAGAATGTGCCTCTCACATCTAGCCTGTAGGAATTCAGGTTGGCAAGTTCTATGGGGAAGCCCATTGCTGCCTATGGTGGAAACGGCATGGGAGATTTCAGTTTCAAAATCTCTGTGAAAGAGCGTCAGAGAAGCTTCTCCGTTTAGAATCCAGCATATCACACTGAACCGAAGAAGTGGTAGTTAGAAGGGAGTTAGAGCTGCAAGCAGTTTGGTTTGGGAAATTAGACGCGAAATCACATTGCAAAGGCCTTCGAACATGCTTGGAAAAGTGTGTTCTATATCTCTGCCAAACAGACTCCCCAGAGGTTGAGCTTTCAGAAGCAAGTTTAACTCTTAGGGTGGAATCAGCAGAATGTGTCCCTCACATCTAGCCTGTAGGAATTCAGGTTGGCAAGTTCTATGGGGAAGCCCATTGCTGCCTATGGTGGAAACGGCATGGGAGATTTCAGTTTCAAAATCTCTGTGAAAAAGCGTCAGAGAAGCTTCTCCGTTTAGAATCCAGCATATCTCACGGAACCGAAGAAGTGGTAGTTACAAGGGAGTTAGATCTGCAAGCAGTTTGGTTTGGGAAATTAGATGCGAAATCACATTGCAAAGGCCTTCCAACAGGCTTGGAAAAGTGTGTTCTATATCTATGCCAAACAGACTCCCCAGAGCTTGAGCTTTCAGAAGCAAGTTTAACTCTAAGAGAGGAAGCAGCAGAATGTGCCTCTCACATCTAGCCTGTAGGAATTCAGGTTGGTAAGTTCTATGGGGAAGCCCATTGGCGCCTTCGTTGGAAACGGGTTTGGAAATTTCAGTTTCAAAATCTCTGTGAAAAAGCATCTGAGAAGCTTCTCCGTTTAGAATCCAGCATATCTCACTGAACCGAAAAAGTGGTAGTTAGAACCTAGACCTGCACGCAGTTTGGTTTGGGAAATTAGACACGAAATGACACTGCAAATGCCTTCCAACAGGCTTGGAAAATTGTGTTCTATATCTCTGCCAAACAGACTCCCCGGAGCTTGAGCTTTTAGAAGCAAGTTAAACTCTAAGAGAGGAAGCAGCAGAATGTGCCTCTCACATCTAGCCTGTAGGAATTCAGGTTGGCAAGTTCTATGGGGAAGCCCATTGCTGCCTATGGGGGAAACGGCAGGGGAGATTTCAGTTTCAAAATCTCTTTGAAAAAGCATCAGAGAAGCTTCTCCGTTTAGAATCCAGCATATGTCACTGAACCGAAGAAGTGGTTGTTAGAAGGGAGTTAGAGCTGCAAGCAGTTTGTTTTGGGAGATTAGACGCGAAATCACATAGCAAAGGCCTTCCAACAGGCTTGGAAAAGTGCTTTCTATATCTCTGCCAAACAGACTACCCGGAGGTTGAGCTTTCAGAAGCAAGTTTAACTCTAAGGGAGGAAGCAGCAGAATGTGCCTCTCACATGTAGCCTGCAGGAATTCAGGTTGGCAAGTTCTATGGGGAAGCCCATTGGCGCCTTCGTTGGAAACGGGTTTGGAAATTTCAGTTTCAAAAACTCTGTGAAAAAGCATCAGAGAAGCGTCTCTGTTTAGAATCCAGCATATCTCACTGAACCGAAAAAGTGGTAGTTAGAAGGTAGAGCTGCAAGCAGTTGGGTTTGGGAAATTAGACGCGAAATGACACTGCAAAGACCTTCCAACAGGCTTGGAAAGGTGTGTTCTATATCTCTGCCAAACAGACTACCCGGAGGTTGAGCTTTCAGAAGCAAGTTTAACTCTAAGGGAGCAAGCAGCAGAATGTGCCTCTCACATCTAGCCTGTAGGAATTCAGGTTGGCAAGTTCTATGGGGAAGCCCATTGCATCCTACGGTGGAAACGGCATGGGAGATTTCAGTTTCAAAATCTCTGTGAAAAAGCGTCAGAGAAGCTTCTCCGTTTAGAATCCAGCATATCTCACTGAACCGAAAAAGTGGTAGTTAGAAGGTAGAGCTGCAAGCAGTTTGGTTTGGGAAATTAGAGGCGAAATGACACTGCAAATGCCTTCTAACAGGCTTGGAAAAGTGTGTTGTATATGTCTGCCAAACAGACTCCCCGGAGGTTGAGCTTTCAGAGGCTAGTTTAACTCTAAGGGAGGAAGCAGCAGAATGTGCCTCTCACATCTAGCCTGTAGCAATTCAGGTTGGCAAGTTCTATGGGGAAGCCCATTGGTGCCTTCGTTGGAAACGGGTTTGGAAATTTCAATTTCAAAATCTCTGTGAAAAAGCATCAGGGAAGCTTCTCCGTTTAGAATCCAGCATATCTCACTGAACCGAAAAAGTGGTAGTTAGATGGTAGAGCTGCAAGCAGTTTGGTTTGGGAAATTAGACGTGAAATGACACTACAAATGCCTTCCAACAGGCTTGGAAAAGTGTGTTGTATTTCTCTGCCAAACAGACTTCCCGGAGGTTGAGCTTTCAGAAGCAAGTTTAACTCTAAGGGAGGAAGCAGCAGAATGTGCCTCTCACATCTAGACTGTAGGAATTCAAGTTGGCAAGTTCTATGGGGA
This sequence comes from Cynocephalus volans, assembly GCF_027409185.1. NCBI lineage: Eukaryota > Metazoa > Chordata > Mammalia > Dermoptera > Cynocephalidae > Cynocephalus > Cynocephalus volans. Next base: position 507,322 of record NW_026902404.1, read on the forward strand.
AGCCCATTGCTGCCTATGGTGGAAACGGCATGGGAGATTTCAGTTTCAAAATCTCTGTGAAAAAGCGTCAGAGAAGCTTCTCCGTTTAGAATCCATTATATCATACTGAACTGAAGAATTGGTAGTTACAAGGGAGTTAGAGCTGCAAGCAGTTTGGTTTGGGAAATTAGACGAGAAATCACATTGCAAAGGCCTTCCAACAGGATTGGAAAAGTGTGTTCTATATCTCTGCCAAACAGACTCCCAGGAGTTTGAGCTTTCAGAAGCAAGTTTAACTCTAAGGGAGGAAGCAGCAGAATGTGCCTCTCACATCTAGCCTGTAGGAATTCAGGTTGGCACGTTCTATGGGGAAGCCCATTGGCGCCTTCGTTGGAAACGGGTTTCGAAATTTCAGTTTCAAAATCTCTGTGAAAAAGCATCAGAGAAGCTTCTCCGTTTGGAATCCAGCATATCTCACTGAACCGAAGAAGTGGTAGTTAGAAGGGAATTAGAGATGTAAGCAGTTTGGTTTGGGAAATTAGACGCGAAATCACATTGAAAAGGCCTTCGAACAGGCTTGGAAAAGTGTGTTCTATATCTCTGCGAAACAGACTCCCCGGAGGTTGAGCTTTCAGAAGCAAGTTTAACTCTAAGAGAGGAAGCAGCAGAATGTGCCTCTCACATCTAGCCTGTAGGAATTCAGGTTGGCAAGTTCTATGGGGAAGCCCATTACTGCCTATGGGGGAAAAGGCATGGGAGATTTCAGTTTCAAAATCTCTGTGAAAAAGCGTCAGAGAAGCTTCTCTGTTTAGGATCCAGCATATCTCACTGAACCGAAGAAGTGGTAGTTAGAAGGGAGTTAGAGCTGCAAGCAGTTTGGTTTGGGAAATTAGACGCGATATGACACTGCAAAGGCCTTCCAACAGGCTTGGAAAAGTTTGTTCTATACTTCTGCCAAACAGTCTCCCTGGAGGTTGATCTTTCAGAAGCAAGTTTAACACTAAGGGAGGAAGCAGCAGAATGTGCCTCTCACATCTAGCCTGTAGGAATTCAGGTTGGCAAGTTCTATGGGGAAGCCCATTGCTGCCTATGGGGGAAAAGGCATGGGAGATTTTAGTTTCAAAATCTTTGTGAAAAAGCGTCAGAGAAGCTTCTCCGTTTAGAATCCAGCATATCACACTGAACTGAAGAAGTGGTAGTTAGAAGGGAGTTAGAGCTGCAAGCAGTTTGGTTTGGGAAATTAGACCCGAAATCACACTGCAAATGCCTTCCAACAGGCTTGGAAAAGTGTGTTCTATATCTCTGCCAAACAGACTCCCCGGAGGTTGAGCTTTCAGAAGCAAGTTTAACTCTAAGGGAGGAAGCAGCAGAATGTGCCTCTCACATCTAGCCTGTAGGAATTCAGGTTGGCAAGTTCTATGGGGAAGCCCATTGCTGCCTATGGTGGAAACGGCATGGGAGATTTCAGTTTCAAAATCTCTGTGAAAGAGCGTCAGAGAAGCTTCTCCGTTTAGAATCCAGCATATCACACTGAACCGAAGAAGTGGTAGTTAGAAGGGAGTTAGAGCTGCAAGCAGTTTGGTTTGGGAAATTAGACGCGAAATCACATTGCAAAGGCCTTCGAACATGCTTGGAAAAGTGTGTTCTATATCTCTGCCAAACAGACTCCCCAGAGGTTGAGCTTTCAGAAGCAAGTTTAACTCTTAGGGTGGAATCAGCAGAATGTGTCCCTCACATCTAGCCTGTAGGAATTCAGGTTGGCAAGTTCTATGGGGAAGCCCATTGCTGCCTATGGTGGAAACGGCATGGGAGATTTCAGTTTCAAAATCTCTGTGAAAAAGCGTCAGAGAAGCTTCTCCGTTTAGAATCCAGCATATCTCACGGAACCGAAGAAGTGGTAGTTACAAGGGAGTTAGATCTGCAAGCAGTTTGGTTTGGGAAATTAGATGCGAAATCACATTGCAAAGGCCTTCCAACAGGCTTGGAAAAGTGTGTTCTATATCTATGCCAAACAGACTCCCCAGAGCTTGAGCTTTCAGAAGCAAGTTTAACTCTAAGAGAGGAAGCAGCAGAATGTGCCTCTCACATCTAGCCTGTAGGAATTCAGGTTGGTAAGTTCTATGGGGAAGCCCATTGGCGCCTTCGTTGGAAACGGGTTTGGAAATTTCAGTTTCAAAATCTCTGTGAAAAAGCATCTGAGAAGCTTCTCCGTTTAGAATCCAGCATATCTCACTGGACCGAAAAAGTGGTAGTTAGAACCTAGACCTGCACGCAGTTTGGTTTGGGAAATTAGACACGAAATGACACTGCAAATGCCTTCCAACAGGCTTGGAAAATTGTGTTCTATATCTCTGCCAAACAGACTCCCCGGAGCTTGAGCTTTTAGAAGCAAGTTAAACTCTAAGAGAGGAAGCAGCAGAATGTGCCTCTCACATCTAGCCTGTAGGAATTCAGGTTGGCAAGTTCTATGGGGAAGCCCATTGCTGCCTATGGGGGAAAAGGCAGGGGAGATTTCAGTTTCAAAATCTCTTTGAAAAAGCATCAGAGAAGCTTCTCCGTTTAGAATCCAGCATATGTCACTGAACTGAAGAGGTAGTAGTTAGAAGGGAGTTAGAGCTGCAAGCAGTTTGGTTTGGGAAATTAGACGCGAAATGACACTGCAAAGGCCTTCCAACAGGCTTGGAAAAGTGTGTTCTATACCTCTGCCAAACAGACTCCCTGGAGGTTGAGCTTTCAGAAGCAAGTTTAACTCTAAGGGAGGAAGCAGCAGAATGTGCCTCTCACATCTAGCCTGTAGGAATTCAGGTTGGCAAGTTCTATGGGGAAGCCCATTGCTGCCTATGGTGGAAACGGCATGGGAGATTTCAGTTTCAAAATCTCTGTGAAAAAGAGTCAGAGAAGCTTTTCCGTTTAGAATCCAGCATATCTCACTGAACCCAAGAAGTGGTACTTAGAAGGGAGTTAGAGCTGCAAGCAGTTTGGTTTGGGAAATTAGACGCGACATGACACTGCAAATGCCTTCCAACAGGCTTGTAAAAGTGTGTTCTATATCTCTGCCAAACAGACTCCCCGGAGGTTGAGCTTTCAGAAGCAAGTTTAACTCTAAGGGAGGAAGCAGCAGAATGTGCCTCTCACATCTAGCCTGTAGGAATTCAGGTTGGCAAGTTCCTTGGGGAAGCCCATTGCTGCCTATGGTGGAAACGGCATTGGAGATTTCAGTTTCAAAATCTCTGTGAAAAAGCGTCAGAGAAGCTTCTCCGTTTAGAATCCAGCATATCTCACTGAACCGAAGTGGTGGTAGTTAGAAGGGAGTTAGAGCTTGAAGCAGATTGGTTTGGGAAATTAGACACGAAATCACATTGCAAAGGCCTTCCAACAGGCTTGGAAAAGTGTGTTCTATATCTCTGCCAAACAGACTCCCAGGAGGTTGAGCTTTCAGAAGCAAGTTTAACTCTGAGGGAGCAAGCACCAGAATGTGCCTCTCACATCTAGCCTGTAGGAATTCAGGTTGGCAAGTTCTATGGGGAAGCCCATTGGCGCCTTCATTGTAAACGCGATTAGAAATTTCAGTTTCAAAATCTCTGTGAAAAAGCATCAGAGAAGCTTCTCCGTTTAGAATCCAGCATATCTCACTGAACCGAAAAAGTGGTTGTCAGAACCTAGAGCTGCAAGCAGTTTGGTTTGGGAAATTAGACGCGAAATGACACTGCAAATGCCTTCCAACAGGCTTGGAAAAGTGTGTTCTATATCTCTGCCAAACAGACTCCGCGGAGCTTAAGCTTTCAGAAGCAAGTTTAACTCTAAGAGAGGAAGCAGCAGAATGTGCCTCTCACATCTAGCCTGTAGGAATTCAGGTTGGCAAGTTCTATGGGGAAACCCATTGCTGCCGATGGGGGAAACGGCATGGGAGATTTCAGTTTCAAAATCTCTGTGAAAAAGAGTCAGAGAAGCTTCTCCGTTTAGAATCCAGCATATCTCACTGAACCGAAGAAGTGGTAGTTAGAAGGGAGTTAGAGCTGCAAGCAGTTTGGTTTGGGAAATTAGACGCCAAATGACACTGCAAAGGCCTTCCAACAGGCTTGGAAAAGGGTGTTCTATACATCTGCCAAACAGACTCCCTGGAGGTTGAGCTTTTAGAAGCAAGGTTAACACTAAGGGAGGAAGCAGCAGAATGTGCCTCTCACATCTAGCCTGTAGGAATTCAGGTTGGCAAGTTCTATGGGGAAGCCCATTGCTGCCTATGGTGGAAACGGCATGGGAGATTTCAGTTTCAAAATCTCTGTGAAAAAGCGTCAGAGAAGCTTCTCCGTTTAGAATCCAGCATATCTCACTGAACCGAAGAGGTGGTAGTTAGAAGGGAGTTAGAGCTGCAAGCAGATTGGTTTGGGAAATTAGACAGGAAATCACATTGCAAAGGCCTTCCAACAGGCTTGGAAAAGTGTGTCCTATATCTCTGCCAAACAGACTCCCAGGAGTTTGAGCTTTCAGAAGCAAGTTTAACTCTAAGGGAGGAAGCAGCAGAATGTGCCTCTCACATCTAGCCTGTAGGAATTCAGGTTGGCACGTTCTATGGGGAAGCCCATTGGCGCCTTCGTTGGAAACGGGTTTCGAAATTTCAGTTTCAAAATCTCTGTGAAAAAGCATCAGAGAAGCTTCTCCGTTTAGAATCCAGCATATCTCACTGAACCGAAGAAGTGGTAGTTAGAAGGGAATTAGAGATGTAAGCAGTTTGGTTTGGGAAATTAGACGCGAAATCACATTGCAAAGGCCTTCGAACAGGCTTGGAAAAGTGTGTTCTATATCTCTGCCAAACAGACTCCCCGGAGGTTGAGCTTTCAGAAGCAAGTTTAACTCTTAGGGTGGAAGCAGCAGAATGTGCCCCTGATATCTAGCCTGTAGGAATTCAGGTTGGCAAGTTCTATGGGGAAGCCCATTGCTGCATATGGTGGAAACGGCATGGGAGATTTCAGTTTCAAAATCTCTGTGAAAAAGCGTCAGGGAAGCTTCTCCGTTTAGAATCCAGCATATCGCACTGAACCGAAGAAATGGTAGTTAGAAGGGAGTTAGAGCTGCAAGCAGTTTGGTTTGGGAAATTAGGCGCGAAATGACACTGCAAATGCCTTCCAACAGGCTTGGAAAAGTGTGTTCTATATCTCTGCCAAACAGACTCCCCGGAGGTTGAGCTTTCAGAAGCAAGTTTAACTCTAAGAGAGGAAGCAGCAGAATGTGCCTCTCACATCTAGCCTGTAGGAATTCAGGTTGGCAAGTTCTATGGGGAAGCCCATTACTGCCTATGGGGGAAAAGGCATGGGAGATTTCAGTTTCAAAATCTCTGTGAAAAAGCGTCAGAGAAGCTTCTCTGTTTAGGATCCAGCATATCTCACTGAACCGAAGAAGTGGTAGTTAGAAGGGAGTTAGAGCTGCAAGCAGTTTGGTTTGGGAAATTAGACGCGAAATGACACTGCAAAGGCCTTCCAACAGGCTTGGAAAAGTTTGTTCTATACTTCTACCAAACAGTCTCCCTGGAGGTTGATCTTTCAGAAGCAAGTTTAACACTAAGGGAGGAAGCAGCAGAATGTGCCTCTCACATCTAGCCTGTAGGAATTCAGGTTGGCAAGTTCTATGGGGAAGCCCATTGCTGCCTATGGTGGAAACGGCATGGGAGATTTCAGTTTCAAAATCTCTGTGAAAGAGCGTCAGAGAAGCTTCTCCGTTTAGAATCCAGCATATCACACTGAACCGAAGAAGTGGTAGTTAGAAGGGAGTTAGAGCTGCAAGCAGTTTGGTTTGGGAAATTAGACGCGAAATCACATTGCAAAGGCCTTCGAACATGCTTGGAAAAGTGTGTTCTATATCTCTGCCAAACAGACTCCCCAGAGGTTGAGCTTTCAGAAGCAAGTTTAACTCTTAGGGTGGAATCAGCAGAATGTGTCCCTCACATCTAGCCTGTAGGAATTCAGGTTGGCAAGTTCTATGGGGAAGCCCATTGCTGCCTATGGTGGAAACGGCATGGGAGATTTCAGTTTCAAAATCTCTGTGAAAAAGCGTCAGAGAAGCTTCTCCGTTTAGAATCCAGCATATCTCACGGAACCGAAGAAGTGGTAGTTACAAGGGAGTTAGATCTGCAAGCAGTTTGGTTTGGGAAATTAGATGCGAAATCACATTGCAAAGGCCTTCCAACAGGCTTGGAAAAGTGTGTTCTATATCTATGCCAAACAGACTCCCCAGAGCTTGAGCTTTCAGAAGCAAGTTTAACTCTAAGAGAGGAAGCAGCAGAATGTGCCTCTCACATCTAGCCTGTAGGAATTCAGGTTGGTAAGTTCTATGGGGAAGCCCATTGGCGCCTTCGTTGGAAACGGGTTTGGAAATTTCAGTTTCAAAATCTCTGTGAAAAAGCATCTGAGAAGCTTCTCCGTTTAGAATCCAGCATATCTCACTGGACCGAAAAAGTGGTAGTTAGAACCTAGACCTGCACGCAGTTTGGTTTGGGAAATTAGACACGAAATGACACTGCAAATGCCTTCCAACAGGCTTGGAAAATTGTGTTCTATATCTCTGCCAAACAGACTCCCCGGAGCTTGAGCTTTTAGAAGCAAGTTAAACTCTAAGAGAGGAAGCAGCAGAATGTGCCTCTCACATCTAGCCTGTAGGAATTCAGGTTGGCAAGTTCTATGGGGAAGCCCATTGCTGCCTATGGGGGAAAAGGCAGGGGAGATTTCAGTTTCAAAATCTCTTTGAAAAAGCATCAGAGAAGCTTCTCCGTTTAGAATCCAGCATATGTCACTGAACTGAAGAAGTAGTAGTTAGAAGGGAGTTAGAGCTGCAAGCAGTTTGGTTTGGGAAATTAGACGCGAAATGACACTGCAAAGGCCTTCCAACAGGCTTGGAAAAGTGTGTTCTATACCTCTGCCAAACAGACTCCCTGGAGGTTGAGCTTTCAGAAGCAAGTTTAACTCTAAGGGAGGAAGCAGCAGAATGTGCCTCTCACATCTAGCCTGTAGGAATTCAGGTTGGCAAGTTCTATGGGGAAGCCCATTGCTGCCTATGGTGGAAACGGCATGGGAGATTTCAGTTTCAAAATCTCTGTGAAAAAGAGTCAGAGAAGCTTTTCCGTTTAGAATCCAGCATATCTCACTGAACCCAAGAAGTGGTACTTAGAAGGGAGTTAGAGCTGCAAGCAGTTTGGTTTGGGAAATTAGACGCGACATGACACTGCAAATGCCTTCCAACAGGCTTGTAAAAGTGTGTTCTATATCTCTGCCAAACAGACTCCCCGGAGGTTGAGCTTTCAGAAGCAAGTTTAACTCTAAGGGAGGAAGCAGCAGAATGTGCCTGTCACATCTAGCCTGTAGGAATTCAGGTTGGCAAGTTCCTTGGGGAAGCCCATTGCTGCCTATGGTGGAAACGGCATTGGAGATTTCAGTTTCAAAATCTCTGTGAAAAAGCGTCAGAGAAGCTTCTCCGTTTAGAATCCAGCATATCTCACTGAACCGAAGTGGTGGTAGTTAGAAGGGAGTTAGAGCTGGAAGCAGATTGGTTTGGGAAATTAGACACGAAATCACATTGCAAAGGCCTTCCAACAGGCTTGTAAAAGTGTGTTCTATATCTCTGCCAAACAGACTCCCAGGAGGTTGAGCTTTCAGAAGCAAGTTTAACTCTGAGGGAGCAAGCACCAGAATGTGCCTCTCACATCTAGCCTGTAGGAATTCAGGTTGGCAAGTTCTATGGGGAAGCCCATTGGCGCCTTCATTGTAAACGCGATTAGAAATTTCAGTTTCAAAATCTCTGTGAAAAAGCATCAGAGAAGCTTCTCCGTTTAGAATCCAGCATATCTCACTGAACCGAAAAAGTGGTTGTCAGAACCTAGAGCTGCAAGCAGTTTGGTTTGGGAAATTAGACGCGAAATGACACTGCAAATGCCTTCCAACAGGCTTGGAAAAGTGTGTTCTATATCTCTGCCAAACAGACTCCGCGGAGCTTAAGCTTTCAGAAGCAAGTTTAACTCTAAGAGAGGAAGCAGCAGAATGTGCCTCTCACATCTAGCCTGTAGGAATTCAGGTTGGCAAGTTCTATGGGGAAACCCATTGCTGCCGATGGGGGAAACGGCATGGGAGATTTCAGTTTCAAAATCTCTGTGAAAAAGAGTCAGAGAAGCTTCTCCGTTTAGAATCCAGCATATCTCACTGAACCGAAGAAGTGGTAGTTAGAAGGGAGTTAGAGCTGCAAGCAGTTTGGTTTGGGAAATTAGACGCCAAATGACACTGCAAAGGCCTTCCAACAGGCTTGGAAAAGGGTGTTCTATACATCTGCCAAACAGACTCCCTGGAGGTTGAGCTTTTAGAAGCAAGGTTAACACTAAGGGAGGAAGCAGCAGAATGTGCCTCTCACATCTAGCCTGTAGGAATTCAGGTTGGCAAGTTCTATGGGGAAGCCCATTGCTGCCTATGGGGGAAACGGCATGGGAGATTTTAGTTTCAAAATCTTTGTGAAAAAGCGTCAGAGAAGCTTCTCCGTTTAGAATCCAGCATATCACACTGAACTGAAGAAGTGGTAGTTAGAAGGGAGTTAGAGCTGCAAGCAGTTTGGTTTGGGAAATTAGACCCGAAATCACACTGCAAATGCCTTCCAACAGGCTTGGAAAAGTGTGTTCTATATCTCTGCCAAACAGACTCCCCGGAGGTTGAGCTTTCAGAAGCAAGTTTAACTCTAAGGGAGGAAGCAGCAGAATGTGCCTCTCACATCTAGCCTGTAGGAATTCAGGTTGGCAAGTTCTATGGGGAAGCCCATTGCTGCCTATGGTGGAAACGGCATGGGAGATTTCAGTTTCAAAATCTCTGTGAAAGAGCGTCAGAGAAGCTTCTCCGTTTAGAATCCAGCATATCACACTGAACCGAAGAAGTGGTAGTTAGAAGGGAGTTAGAGCTGCAAGCAGTTTGGTTTGGGAAATTAGACGCGAAATCACATTGCAAAGGCCTTCGAACATGCTTGGAAAAGTGTGTTCTATATCTCTGCCAAACAGACTCCCCAGAGGTTGAGCTTTCAGAAGCAAGTTTAACTCTTAGGGTGGAATCAGCAGAATGTGTCCCTCACATCTAGCCTGTAGGAATTCAGGTTGGCAAGTTCTATGGGGAAGCCCATTGCTGCCTATGGTGGAAACGGCATGGGAGATTTCAGTTTCAAAATCTCTGTGAAAAAGCGTCAGAGAAGCTTCTCCGTTTAGAATCCAGCATATCTCACGGAACCGAAGAAGTGGTAGTTACAAGGGAGTTAGATCTGCAAGCAGTTTGGTTTGGGAAATTAGATGCGAAATCACATTGCAAAGGCCTTCCAACAGGCTTGGAAAAGTGTGTTCTATATCTATGCCAAACAGACTCCCCAGAGCTTGAGCTTTCAGAAGCAAGTTTAACTCTAAGAGAGGAAGCAGCAGAATGTGCCTCTCACATCTAGCCTGTAGGAATTCAGGTTGGTAAGTTCTATGGGGAAGCCCATTGGCGCCTTCGTTGGAAACGGGTTTGGAAATTTCAGTTTCAAAATCTCTGTGAAAAAGCATCTGAGAAGCTTCTCCGTTTAGAATCCAGCATATCTCACTGGACCGAAAAAGTGGTAGTTAGAACCTAGACCTGCACGCAGTTTGGTTTGGGAAATTAGACACGAAATGACACTGCAAATGCCTTCCAACAGGCTTGGAAAATTGTGTTCTATATCTCTGCCAAACAGACTCCCCGGAGCTTGAGCTTTTAGAAGCAAGTTAAACTCTAAGAGAGGAAGCAGCAGAATGTGCCTCTCACATCTAGCCTGTAGGAATTCAGGTTGGCAAGTTCTATGGGGAAGCCCATTGCTGCCTATGGGGGAAAAGGCAGGGGAGATTTCAGTTTCAAAATCTCTTTGAAAAAGCATCAGAGAAGCTTCTCCGTTTAGAATCCAGCATATGTCACTGAACTGAAGAAGTAGTAGTTAGAAGGGAGTTAGAGCTGCAAGCAGTTTGGTTTGGGAAATTAGACGCGAAATGACACTGCAAAGGCCTTCCAACAGGCTTGGAAAAGTGTGTTCTATACCTCTGCCAAACAGACTCCCTGGAGGTTGAGCTTTCAGAAGCAAGTTTAACTCTAAGGGAGGAAGCAGCAGAATGTGCCTCTCACATCTAGCCTGTAGGAATTCAGGTTGGCAAGTTCTATGGGGAAGCCCATTGCTGCCTATGGTGGAAACGGCATGGGAGATTTCAGTTTCAAAATCTCTGTGAAAAAGAGTCAGAGAAGCTTCTCCGTTTAGAATCCAGCATATCTCACTGAACCGAAGAAGTGGTAGTTAGAAGGGAATTAGAGATGTAAGCAGTTTGGTTTGGGAAATTAGACGCGAAATCACATTGCAAAGGCCTTCGAACAGGCTTGGAAAAGTGTGTTCTATATCTCTGCCAAACAGACTCCCCAGAGGTTGAGCTTTCAGAAGCAAGTTTAACTCTTAGGGTGGAATCAGCAGAATGTGTCCCTCACATCTAGCCTGTAGGAATTCAGGTTGGCAAGTTCTATGGGGAAGCCCATTGCTGCCTATGGTGGAAACGGCATGGGAGATTTCAGTTTCAAAATCTCTGTGAAAAAGCGTCAGAGAAGCTTCTCCGTTTAGAATCCAGCATATCTCACGGAACCGAAGAAGTGGTAGTTACAAGGGAGTTAGATCTGCAAGCAGTTTGGTTTGGGAAATTAGATGCGAAATCACATTGCAAAGGCCTTCCAACAGGCTTGTAAAAGTGTGTTCTATATCTCTGCCAAACAGACTCCCCGGAGGTTGAGCTTTCAGAAGCAAGTTTAACTCTAAGGGAGGAAGCAGCAGAATGTGCCTCTCACATCTAGCCTGTAGGAATTCAGGTTGGCAAGTTCCTTGGGGAAGCCCATTGCTGCCTATGGTGGAAACGGCATTGGAGATTTCAGTTTCAAAATCTCTGTGAAAAAGCGTCAGAGAAGCTTCTCCGTTTAGAATCCAGCATATCTCACTGAACCGAAGTGGTGGTAGTTAGAAGGGAGTTAGAGCTGGAAGCAGATTGGTTTGGGAAATTAGACACGAAATCACATTGCAAAGGCCTTCCAACAGGCTTGGAAAAGTGTGTTCTATATCTCTGCCAAACAGACTCCCAGGAGGTTGAGCTTTCAGAAGCAAGTTTAACTCTGAGGGAGCAAGCACCAGAATGTGCCTCTCACATCTAGCCTGTAGGAATTCAGGTTGGCAAGTTCTATGGGGAAGCCCATTGGCGCCTTCATTGTAAACGCGATTAGAAATTTCAGTTTCAAAATCTCTGTGAAAAAGCATCAGAGAAGCTTCTCCGTTTAGAATCCAGCATATCTCACTGAACCGAAAAAGTGGTTGTCAGAACCTAGAGCTGCAAGCAGTTTGCTTTGGGAAATTAGACGCGAAATGACACTGCAAATGCCTTCCAACAGGCTTGGAAAAGTGTGTTCTATATCTCTGCCAAACAGACTCCGCGGAGCTTAAGCTTTCAGAAGCAAGTTTAACTCTAAGAGAGGAAGCAGCAGAATGTGCCTCTCACATCTAGCCTGTAGGAATTCAGGTTGGCACGTTCTATGGGGAAGCCCATTGGCGCCTTCGTTGGAAACGGGTTTCGAAATTTCAGTTTCAAAATCTCTGTGAAAAAGCATCAGAGAAGCTTCTCCGTTTAGAATCCAGCATATCTCACTGAACCGAAGAAGTGGTAGTTAGAAGGGAATTAGAGATGTAAGCAGTTTGGTTTGGGAAATTAGACGCGAAATCACATTGCAAAGGCCTTCGAACAGGCTTGGAAAAGTGTGTTCTATATCTCTGCCAAACAGACTCCCCGGAGGTTGAGCTTTCAGAAGCAAGTTTAACTCTTAGGGTGGAAGCAGCAGAATGTGCCCCTGACATCTAGCCTGTAGGAATTCAGGTTGGCAAGTTCTATGGGGAAGCCCATTGCTGCATATGGTGGAAACGGCATGGGAGATTTCAGTTTCAAAATCTCTGTGAAAAAGCGTCAGGGAAGCTTCTCCGTTTAGAATCCAGCATATCGCACTGAACCGAAGAAATGGTAGTTAGAAGGGAGTTAGAGCTGCAAGCAGTTTGGTTTGGGAAATTAGGCGCGAAATGACACTGCAAATGCCTTCCAACAGGCTTGGAAAAGTGTGTTCTATATCTCTGCCAAACAGACTCCCCAGAGGTTGAGCTTTCAGAAGCAAGTTTAACTCTAAGAGAGGAAGCAGCAGAATGTGCCTCTCACATCTAGCCTGTAGGAATTCAGGTTGGCAAGTTCTATGGGGAAGCCCATTACTGCCTATGGGGGAAAAGGCATGGGAGATTTCAGTTTCAAAATCTCTGTGAAAAAGCGTCAGAGAAGCTTCTCTGTTTAGGATCCAGCATATCTCACTGAACCGAAGAAGTGGTAGTTAGAAGGGAGTTAGAGCTGCAAGCAGTTTGGTTTGGGAAATTAGACGCGAAATGACACTGCAAAGGCCTTCCAACAGGCTTGGAAAAGTTTGTTCTATACTTCTGCCAAACAGTCTCCCTGGAGGTTGATCTTTCAGAAGCAAGTTTAACACTAAGGGAGGAAGCAGCAGAATGTGCCTCTCACATCTAGCCTGTAGGAATTCAGGTTGGCAAGTTCTATGGGGAAGCCCATTGCTGCCTATGGGGGAAACGGCATGGGAGATTTTAGTTTCAAAATCTTTGTGAAAAAGCGTCAGAGAAGCTTCTCCGTTTAGAATCCAGCATATCACACTGAACTGAAGAAGTGGTAGTTAGAAGGGAGTTAGAGCTGCAAGCAGTTTGGTTTGGGAAATTAGACCCGAAATCACACTGCAAATGCCTTCCAACAGGCTTGGAAAAGTGTGTTCTATATCTCTGTCAAACAGACTCCCCGGAGGTTGAGCTTTCAGAAGCAAGTTTAACTCTAAGGGAGGAAGCAGCAGAATGTGCCTCTCACATCTAGCCTGTAGGAATTCAGGTTGGCAAGTTCTATGGGGAAGCCCATTGCTGCCTATGGTGGAAACGGCATGGGAGATTTCAGTTTCAAAATCTCTGTGAAAGAGCGTCAGAGAAGCTTCTCCGTTTAGAATCCAGCATATCACACTGAACCGAAGAAGTGGTAGTTAGAAGGGAGTTAGAGCTGCAAGCAGTTTGGTTTGGGAAATTAGACGCGAAATCACATTGCAAAGGCCTTCGAACATGCTTGGAAAAGTGTGTTCTATATCTCTGCCAAACAGACTCCCCAGAGGTTGAGCTTTCAGAAGCAAGTTTAACTCTTAGGGTGGAATCAGCAGAATGTGTCCCTCACATCTAGCCTGTAGGAATTCAGGTTGGCAAGTTCTATGGGGAAGCCCATTGCTGCCTATGGTGGAAACGGCATGGGAGATTTCAGTTTCAAAATCTCTGTGAAAAAGCGTCAGAGAAGCTTCTCCGTTTAGAATCCAGCATATCTCACGGAACCGAAGAAGTGGTAGTTACAAGGGAGTTAGATCTGCAAGCAGTTTGGTTTGGGAAATTAGATGCGAAATCACATTGCAAAGGCCTTCCAACAGGCTTGGAAAAGTGTGTTCTATATCTATGCCAAACAGACTCCCCAGAGCTTGAGCTTTCAGAAGCAAGTTTAACTCTAAGAGAGGAAGCAGCAGAATGTGCCTCTCACATCTAGCCTGTAGGAATTCAGGTTGGTAAGTTCTATGGGGAAGCCCATTGGCGCCTTCGTTGGAAACGGGTTTGGAAATTTCAGTTTCAAAATCTCTGTGAAAAAGCATCTGAGAAGCTTCTCCGTTTAGAATCCAGCATATCTCACTGAACCGAAAAAGTGGTAGTTAGAACCTAGACCTGCACGCAGTTTGGTTTGGGAAATTAGACACGAAATGACACTGCAAATGCCTTCCAACAGGCTTGGAAAATTGTGTTCTATATCTCTGCCAAACAGACTCCCCGGAGCTTGAGCTTTTAGAAGCAAGTTAAACTCTAAGAGAGGAAGCAGCAGAATGTGCCTCTCACATCTAGCCTGTAGGAATTCAGGTTGGCAAGTTCTATGGGGAAGCCCATTGCTGCCTATGGGGGAAACGGCAGGGGAGATTTCAGTTTCAAAATCTCTTTGAAAAAGCATCAGAGAAGCTTCTCGGTTTAGAATCCAGCATATGTCACTGAACTGAAGAAGTAGTAGTTAGAAGGGAGTTAGAGCTGCAAGCAGTTTGGTTTGGGAAATTAGACGCGAAATGACACTGCAAAGGCCTTCCAACAGGCTTGGAAAAGTGTGTTCTATACCTCTGCCAAACAGACTCCCTGGAGGTTGAGCTTTCAGAAGCAAGTTTAACTCTAAGGGAGGAAGCAGCAGAATGTGCCTCTCACATCTAGCCTGTAGGAATTCAGGTTGGCAAGTTCTATGGGGAAGCCCATTGCTGCCTATGGTGGAAACGGCATGGGAGATTTCAGTTTCAAAATCTCTGTGAAAAAGAGTCAGAGAAGCTTTTCCGTTTAGAATCCAGCATATCTCACTGAACCCAAGAAGTGGTACTTAGAAGGGAGTTAGAGCTGCAAGCAGTTTGGTTTGGGAAATTAGACGCGACATGACACTGCAAATGCCTTCCAACAGGCTTGTAAAAGTGTGTTCTATATCTCTGCCAAACAGACTCCCCGGAGGTTGAGCTTTCAGAAGCAAGTTTAACTCTAAGGGAGGAAGCAGCAGAATGTGCCTCTCACATCTAGCCTGTAGGAATTCAGGTTGGCAAGTTCCTTGGGGAAGCCCATTGCTGCCTATGGTGGAAACGGCATTGGAGATTTCAGTTTCAAAATCTCTGTGAAAAAGCGTCAGAGAAGCTTCTCCGTTTAGAATCCAGCATATCTCACTGAACCGAAGTGGTGGTAGTTAGAAGGGAGTTAGAGCTGGAAGCAGATTGGTTTGGGAAATTAGACACGAAATCACATTGCAAAGGCCTTCCAACAGGCTTGGAAAAGTGTGTTCTATATCTCTGCCAAACAGACTCCCAGGAGGTTGAGCTTTCAGAAACAAGTTTAACTCTGAGGGAGCAAGCACCAGAATGTGCCTCTCACATCTAGCCTGTAGGAATTCAGGTTGGCAAGTTCTATGGGGAAGCCCATTGGCGCCTTCATTGTAAACGCGATTAGAAATTTCAGTTTCAAAATCTCTGTGAAAAAGCATCAGAGAAGCTTCTCCGTTTAGAATCCAGCATATCTCACTGAACCGAAAAAGTGGTTGTCAGAACCTAGAGCTGCAAACAGTTTGGTTTGGGAAATTAGACGCGAAATGACACTGCAAATGCCTTCCAACAGGCTTGGAAAAGTGTGTTCTATATCTCTGCCCAACAGACTCCGCGGAGCTTAAGCTTTCAGAAGCAAGTTTAACTCTAAGAGAGGAAGCAGCAGAATGTGCCTCTCACATCTAGCCTGTAGGAATTCAGGTTGGCAAGTTCTATGGGGAAACCCATTGCTGCCGATGGGGGAAACGGCATGGGAGATTTCAGTTTCAAAATCTCTGTGAAAAAGAGTCAGAGAAGCTTCTCCGTTTAGAATCCAGCATATCTCACTGAACCGAAGAAGTGGTAGTTAGAAGGGAGTTAGAGCTGCAAGCAGTTTGGTTTGGGAAATTAGACGCCAAATGACACTGCAAAGGCCTTCCAACAGGCTTGGAAAAGGGTGTTCTATACATCTGCCAAACAGACTCCCTGGAGGTTGAGCTTTTAGAAGCAAGGTTAACACTAAGGGAGGAAGCAGCAGAATGTGCCTCTCACATCTAGCCTGTAGGAATTCAGGTTGGCAAGTTCTATGGGGAAGCCCATTGCTGCCTATGGTGGAAACGGCATGGGAGATTTCAGTTTCAAAATCTCTGTGAAAAAGCGTCAGAGAAGCTTCTCCGTTTAGAATCCAGCATATCTCACTGAACCGAAGAGGTGGTAGTTAGAAGGGAGTTAGAGCTGCAAGCAGATTGGTTTGGGAAATTAGACAGGAAATCACATTGCAAAGGCCTTCCAACAGGCTTGGAAAAGTGTGTCCTATATCTCTGCCAAACAGACTCCCAGGAGGTTGAGCTTTCAGAAGCAAGTTTAACTCTAAGGGAGGAAGCACCAGAATGTGCCTCTCACATCTAGCCTGTAGGAATTCAGGTTGGCAAGTTCTACGGGGAAGCCCATTGGCGCCTTCGTTGGAAACGGGTTTGGAAATTTCAGTTTCAAAATCTCTGTGAAAAAGCATCAGAGAAGCTTCTCCGTTTAGAATCCAGCATATCTCACTGAACCGAAAAAGTGGTAGTTAGAAGGGAGTTAGAGCTGCAAGCAGTTTGGTTTGGGAAATTAGACGCGAAAACACACTGCAAATGCCTTCCAACAGGCTTGGAAAAGTGTGTTCTATATCTCTGCCAAACAGACTCCCCGGAGCTTGAGCTTTCAGAAGCAAGTTTAACTCTGAGAGAGGAAGCAGCAGAATGTGCCTCTCACATCTAGCCTGTAGGAATTCAGGTTGGCAAGTTCTATGGGGAAGCCCATTGCTGCCTATGAGGGAAACGGCATGGGAGATTTCAGTTTCAAAATCTCTGTGAAAAAGCGTCAGAGAAGCTTCTCCGTTTAGAATCCAGCATATCTCATCGATTCGAAGAAGTGGTAGTTAGAAGGGAGTTAGAGCTGCAAGCAGTTTGGTTTGGGAAATTAGACGCCAAATGACACTGCAAATGCCATCCAACAGGCTTGGAAAAGTGTGTTCTATATCTCTGCCAAACAGACTCCCCGGAGGTTGAGCTTTCAGAAGCAAGTTTAACTCTAAGGGAGGAAGCAGCAGAATGTGCCTCTCACATCTAGCCTGTAGGAATTCAGGTTGGCAAGTTCTATGGGGAAGCCCATTGGCGCCTTCGTTGTAAACGCGATTGGAAATTTCAGTTTCAAAATCTCTGTGAAAAAGCATCAGAGAAGCTTCTCCGTTTAGAATCCAGCATATCTCACTGAACCGAAAAAGTGGTTGTTAGAACATAGAGCTGCAAGCAGTTTGGTTTGGGAAATTAGACGCGAAATGACACTGCAAATGCCTTCCAACAGGCTTGGAAAAGTGTGTTCTATATCTCTGCCAAACAGACTCCCAGGAGGTTGAGCTTTCAGAAGCAAGTTTATCTCTAAGGGAGGAAGCAGCAGAATGTGCCTCTCACATCTAGCCTGTAGGAATTCAGGTTGGCAAGTTCTATGGGGAAGCCCATTGGCGCCTTCGTTGGAAACGGGTTTGGAAATTTCAGTTTCAAAATCTCTGTGAAAAAGCATCAGAGAAGCTTCTCCGTTTAGAATCCAGCATATCTCACTGAACCGAAAAAGTGGTAGTGAGAAGGTAGAGCTGCAAGCAGTTTGGTTTGGGAAATTAGACGCGAAATGACACTGCAAATGCCTTCCAACAGGCTTGGAAAAGTGTGTTCTATATCTCTGCCAAACAGACTCCCCGGAGCTTGAGCTTTCAGAAGCAAGTTTAACTCTAAGAGAGGAAGCAGCAGAATGTGCCTCTCACATCTAGCCTGTAGGAATTCAGGTTGGCAAGTTCTATGGGGAAGCCCATTGCTGCCTATGGGGGAAACGGCATGGGAGATTTCAGTTTCAAAATCTCTGTGAAAAAGCGTCAGAGAAGCTTCTCCGTTTAGAATCCAGCATATCTCATCGATTCGAAGAAGTGGTAGTTAGAAGGGAGTTAGAGCTGCAAGCAGTTTGGTTTGGGAAATTAGACGCGAAATCACACTGCAAATGCCATCCAACAGGCTTGGAAAAGTGTGTTCTATATCTCTGCCAAACAGACTCCCCGGAGGTTGAGCTTTCAGAAGCAAGTTTAACTCTAAGGGAGGAAGCAGCAGAATGTGCCTCTCACATCTAGCCTGTAGGAATTCAGGTTGGCAAGTTCTAAGGGGAAGCCCATTGCTGCCTATGGTGGAAACGGCATTGGAGATTTCTGTTTCAAAATCTCTGTGAAAAAGCGTCAGAGAAGCTTCTCCGTTTAGAATCCAGCATATCACACTGAACCGAAGAAGTGGTAGTTAGAAGGGATTTAGAGCTGCAAGCAGTTTGGTTTGGGAAATTAGACGCGAAATCACATTGCAAAGGCCTTCGAACATGCTTGGAAAAGTGTGTTCTATATCTCTGCCAAACAGACTCCCAAGAGGTTGAGCTTTCAGAAGCAAGTTTAACTCTTAGGGTGGAATCAGCAGAATGTGCCCTTCACATCTAGCCTGTAGGAATTCAGGTTGGCAAGTTCTATGGGGAAGCCTATTGCTGCCTATGGTGGAAACGGCATGGGAGATTTCAGTTTCAAAATCTCTGTGAAAAAGCGTCAGAGAAGCTTCTCCGTTTAGAATCCAGCATATCTCACTGAACCGAAGAAGTGGTAGTTAGAAGGGAGTTAGAGCTGCAAGCAGTTTGGTTTGGGAATTTAGACGCGAAATCACATTGCAAATGCCTTCCAACAGGCTTGGAAAAGTGTGTTCTATATCTCTGCCAAACAGACTCCCCGGAGGTTGAGCTTTCAGAAGCAAGTTTAACTCTAAGGGAGGAAGCAGCAGAATGTGCCTCTCACATCTAGCCTGTAGGAATTCAGGTTTGCAAGTTCTATGGGGAAGCCCATTGGCGCCTTCGTTGTAAACGCGATTGGAAATTTCAGTTTCAAAATCTCTGTGAAAAAGCATCAGAGAAGCTTCTCCGTTTAGAATCCAGCATATCTCACTGAACCGTAAAAGTGGTTGTTAGAACATAGAGCTGCAAGCAGTTTGGTTTGGGAAATTAGACGCGAAATGACACTGCAAATGCCTTCCAACAGGCTTGGAAAAGTGTGTTCTATATCACTGCCAAACAGACTCCCAGGAGGTTGAGCTTTCAGAAGCAAGTTTAACTCTAAGGGAGGAAGCACCAGAATGTGCCTCTCACATCTAGCCTGTAGGAATTCAGGTTGGCAAGTTCTATGGGGAAGCCCATTGGCGCCTTCGTTGGAAACGGGTTTGGAAATTTCAGTTTCAAAATCTCTGTGAAAAAGCATCAGAGAAGCTTCTCCGTTTAGAATTCAGCATATCTCACTGAACCGAAAAAGTGGTAGTGAGAAGGTAGAGCTGCAAGCAGTTTGGTTTGGGAAATTAGACGTGAAATGACACTGCAAATGCCTTCCAACAGGCTTGGAAAAGTGTGTTCTATATCTCTGCCAAACAGACTCCCCGGAGCTTGAGCTTTCAGAAGCAAGTTTAACTCTAAGAGAGGAAGCAGCAGAATGTGCCTCTCACATCTAGCCTGTAGGAATTCAGGTTGGCAAGTTCTATGGTGAAGCCCATTGCTGCCTATGGGGGAAACGGCATGGGAGATTTCAGTTTCAAAATCTCTGTGAAAAAGCGTCAGAGAAGCTTCTCCGTTTAGAATCCAGCATATCTCATCGATTCGAAGAAGTGGTAGTTAGAAGGGAGTTAGAGCTGCAAGCAGTTTGGTTTGGGAAATTAGACGCGAAATCACACTGCAAATGCCTTCCAACAGGCTTGGAAAATTGTGTTCTATATCTCTGCCAAACAGACTCCCCGGAGCTTGAGCTTTCAGAAGCAAGTTTAACTCTAAGGGAGGAAGCAGCAGCATGTGCCTCTCACATCTAGCCTGTAGGAATTCAGGTTGGCAAGTTCTATGGGGAAGCCCATTGCTGCCTATGGTGGAAACGGCATGGGAGATTTCAGTTTCAAAATCTCTGTGAAAAAGAGTCAGAGAAGCTTCTCCGTTTAGAATCCAGCATATCTCACTGAACCGAAGAAGTGGTAGTTAGAAGGGAGTTAGAGCTGCAAGCAGTTTGGTTTGGGAAATTAGACGCGAAAACACACTGCAAATGCCTTCCAACAGGCTTGGAAAAGTGTGTTCTATATCTCTGCCAAACAGACTCCCCGGAGGTTGAGCTTTCAGAAACAAGTTTAACTCTAAGGGAGGAAGCAGCAGAATGTGCCTCTCACATCTAGCCTGTAGGAATTCAGGTTGGCAAGTTCTATGGGGAAGCCCATTGCTGCCTATGGTGGAAACGGCATGGGAGATTTCAGTTTCAAAATCTCTGTGAAAAAGCGTCAGAGAAGCTTCTCCGTTTAGAATCCAGCATATCTCACTGAACCGAAAAAGTGGTAGTGAGAAGGTAGAGCTGCAAGCAGTTTGGTTTGGGAAATTAGACGCGAAATGACACTGCAAATGCCTTCCAACAGGCTTGGAAAAGTGTGTTCTATATCTCTGCCAAACAGACTCCCCGGAGCTTGAGCTTTCAGAAGCAAGTTTAACTCTAAGAGAGGAAGCAGCAGAATGTGCCTCTCACATCTAGCCTGTAGGAATTCAGGTTGGCAAGTTCTATGGGGAAGCCCATTGCTGCCTATGGGGGAAACGGCATGGGAGATTTCAGTTTCAAAATCTCTGTGAAAAAGCGTCAGAGAAGCTTCTCCGTTTAGAATCCAGCATATCTCATCGATTCGAAGAAGTGGTAGTTAGAAGGGAGTTAGAGCTGCAAGCAGTTTGGTTTGGGAAATTAGACGCGAAATCACACTGCAAATGCCATCCAACAGGCTTGGAAAAGTGTGTTCTATATCTCTGCCAAACAGACTCCCCGGAGGTTGAGCTTTCAGAAGCAAGTTTAACTCTAAGGGAGGAAGCAGCAGAATGTGCCTCTCACATCTAGCCTGTAGGAATTCAGGTTGGCAAGTTCTAAGGGGAAGCCCATTGCTGCCTATGGTGGAAACGGCATTGGAGATTTCTGTTTCAAAATCTCTGTGAAAAAGCGTCAGAGAAGCTTCTCCGTTTAGAATCCAGCATATCACACTGAACCGAAGAAGTGGTAGTTAGAAGGGATTTAGAGCTGCAAGCAGTTTGGTTTGGGAAATTAGACGCGAAATCACATTGCAAAGGCCTTCGAACATGCTTGGAAAAGTGTGTTCTATATCTCTGCCAAACAGACTCCCAAGAGGTTGAGCTTTCAGAAGCAAGTTTAACTCTTAGGGTGGAATCAGCAGAATGTGCCCTTCACATCTAGCCTGTAGGAATTCAGGTTGGCAAGTTCTATGGGGAAGCCTATTGCTGCCTATGGTGGAAACGGCATGGGAGATTTCAGTTTCAAAATCTCTGTGAAAAAGCGTCAGAGAAGCTTCTCCGTTTAGAATCCAGCATATCTCACTGAACCGAAGAAGTGGTAGTTAGAAGGGAGTTAGAGCTGCAAGCAGTTTGGTTTGGGAATTTAGACGCGAAATCACATTGCAAATGCCTTCCAACAGGCTTGGAAAAGTGTGTTCTATATCTCTGCCAAACAGACTCCCCGGAGGTTGAGCTTTCAGAAGCAAGTTTAACTCTAAGGGAGGAAGCAGCAGAATGTGCCTCTCACATCTAGCCTGTAGGAATTCAGGTTTGCAAGTTCTATGGGGAAGCCCATTGGCGCCTTCGTTGTAAACGCGATTGGAAATTTCAGTTTCAAAATCTCTGTGAAAAAGCATCAGAGAAGCTTCTCCGTTTAGAATCCAGCATATCTCACTGAACCGAAAAAGTGGTTGTTAGAACATAGAGCTGCAAGCAGTTTGGTTTGGGAAATTAGACGCGAAATGACACTGCAAATGCCTTCCAACAGGCTTGGAAAAGTGTGTTCTATATCACTGCCAAACAGACTCCCAGGAGGTTGAGCTTTCAGAAGCAAGTTTAACTCTAAGGGAGGAAGCACCAGAATGTGCCTCTCACATCTAGCCTGTAGGAATTCAGGTTGGCAAGTTCTATGGGGAAGCCCATTGGCGCCTTCGTTGGAAACGGGTTTGGAAATTTCAGTTTCAAAATCTCTGTGAAAAAGCATCAGAGAAGCTTCTCCGTTTAGAATTCAGCATATCTCACTGAACCGAAAAAGTGGTAGTGAGAAGGTAGAGCTGCAAGCAGTTTGGTTTGGGAAATTAGACGTGAAATGACACTGCAAATGCCTTCCAACAGGCTTGGAAAAGTGTGTTCTATATCTCTGCCAAACAGACTCCCCGGAGCTTGAGCTTTCAGAAGCAAGTTTAACTCTAAGAGAGGAAGCAGCAGAATGTGCCTCTCACATCTAGCCTGTAGGAATTCAGGTTGGCAAGTTCTATGGTGAAGCCCATTGCTGCCTATGGGGGAAACGGCATGGGAGATTTCAGTTTCAAAATCTCTGTGAAAAAGCGTCAGAGAAGCTTCTCCGTTTAGAATCCAGCATATCTCATCGATTCGAAGAAGTGGTAGTTAGAAGGGAGTTAGAGCTGCAAGCAGTTTGGTTTGGGAAATTAGACGCGAAATCACACTGCAAATGCCTTCCAACAGGCTTGGAAAATTGTGTTCTATATCTCTGCCAAACAGACTCCCCGGAGCTTGAGCTTTCAGAAGCAAGTTTAACTCTAAGGGAGGAAGCAGCAGCATGTGCCTCTCACATCTAGCCTGTAGGAATTCAGGTTGGCAAGTTCTATGGGGAAGCCCATTGCTGCCTATGGTGGAAACGGCATGGGAGATTTCAGTTTCAAAATCTCTGTGAAAAAGAGTCAGAGAAGCTTCTCCGTTTAGAATCCAGCATATCTCACTGAACCGAAGAAGTGGTAGTTAGAAGGGAGTTAGAGCTGCAAGCAGTTTGGTTTGGGAAATTAGACGCGAAAACACACTGCAAATGCCTTCCAACAGGCTTGGAAAAGTGTGTTCTATATCTCTGCCAAACAGACTCCCCGGAGGTTGAGCTTTCAGAAACAAGTTTAACTCTAAGGGAGGAAGCAGCAGAATGTGCCTCTCACATCTAGCCTGTAGGAATTCAGGTTGGCAAGTTCTATGGGGAAGCCCATTGCTGCCTATGGTGGAAACGGCATGGGAGATTTCAGTTTCAAAATCTCTGTGAAAAAGCGTCAGAGAAGCTTCTCCTTTTAGAATCCAGCATATCTCACTGAACCGAAGAAGTGGTAGTTAGAAGGGAGTTAGAGCTGCAAGCAGTTTGGTTTGGGAAATAGACGCGAAATGACACTGCAAATGCCATCCAACAGGCTTGGAAAAGTGTATTCTATATCTCTGCCAAACAGACTCCCCGGAGGTTGAGCTTTCAGAAGCAAGTTTAACTCTAAGGGAGGAAGCAGCAGAATGTGCCTCTCACATCTAGCCTGTAGGAATTCAGGTTGGCAAGTTCTATGGGGAAGCCCATTGCTGCCTATGGTGGAAACGGCATGGGAGATTTCAGTTTCAAAATCTCTGTGAAAAAGCGTCAGAGAAGCTTCTCCGTTTAGAATCCAGCATATCACACTGAACCGAAGAAGTGGTAGTTAGAAGGGAGTTAGAGCTGCAAGCAGTTTGGTTTGGGAAATAGACGCGAAATGACACTGCAAATGCCATCCAACAGGCTTGGAAAAGTGTGTTCTATATCTCTGCCAAACAGACTCCCCGGAGGTTGAGCTTTCAGAAGCAAGTTTAACTGTAAGGGAGGAAGCAGCAGAATGAGCCTCTCACATCTAGCCTGTAGGAATTCAGGTTGGCAAGTTCTATGGGGAAGCCCATTGCTGCCTATGGTGGAAACAGCATGGGAGATTTCAGTTTCAAAATCTCTGTGAAAAAGCGTCAGAGAAGCTTCTCCGTTTAGAATCCAGCATATCTCACTGAACCGAAGAAGTGGTAGTTAGAAGGGAGTTAGAGCTGCAAGCAGTTTGGTTTGGGAAATTAGATGCGAAATGACACTGCAAAGGCCTTCCAACAGGCTTGGAAAAGTGTGTTCTATATCTGTGCCAAACAGAGTCCCCGGAGGTTGAGCTTTCAGAAGCAAGCTTAACTGTTAGGGAGGAACCAGCAGAATGTGCTTCTCACATCTAGCCTGTAGGAATTCAGGTTGGCAAGTTCTATGGGGAAGCCCATTGCTGCCTATGGTGGAAACGGCATGGGAGATTTCAGTTTCAAAATCTCTGTGAAAAAGCGTCAGAGAAGCTTCTCCGTTTAGGATCCAGCATATCGCACTGAACCGAAGAAGTGGTAGTTAGAAGGGAGTTAGAGCTGCAAGCAGTTTGGTTTGGGAAATTAGACGCGAAATGAAACTGCAAATGCCTTCCAACAGGCTTGGAAAAGTGTGTTCTATATCTCTGCCAAACAACCTCCCCGGAGGTTGAGCTTTCAGAAGCTAGTTTAACTCTAAGGGAGGAAGCAGCAGAATGTGCCTCTCACATCTAGCCTGTAGGAATTCAGTTTGGCAAGTTCTACGGGGAAGCCCATTGCTGCCTATGGTGGAAACGGCATGGGAGATTTCAGTTTCAAAATCTCTGTGAAAAAGCGTCAGAGAAGCTTCTCCGTTTAGAATCCAGCATATCTCACTGAACCGAAGAAGTGGTAGTTAGAAGGGAGTTAGAGCTGCAAGCAGTTTGCTTTGGGAAATTAGACGCGAAATGAAACTGCAAATGCCTTCCAACAGGCTTGGAAAAGTGTGTTCTATATCTCTGCCAAACAAACTCCCCGGAGGTTGAGCTTTCAGAAGCTAGTTTAACTCTAAGGGAGGAAGCAGCAGAATGTGCCTCTCACATCTAGGCTGTAGGAATTCAGGTTGGCAAGTTCTATGGGGAAGCCCATTGGCGCCTTCGTTGGAAACGGGTTTGGAAATTTCAGTTTCAAAATCTCTGTGAAAAAGCGTCAGAGAAGCTTCTCCGTTTAGAATCCAGCATATCTCACTAAACCGAAGAAGTGGTAGTTAGAAGGGAGTTAGAGCTGCAAGCAGTTTGGTTTGGGAAATTAGATGCGAAATGACACTGCAAAGGCCTTCCAACAGGCTTGGAAAAGTGTGTTCTATATCTCTGCCAAACAGACTCCCCGGAGGTTGAGCTTTCAGAAGCAAGCTTAACTCTTAGGGAGGAAGCAGCCGAATGTGCCTCTCACATCTAGCCGGTAGGAATTCAGGTTGGCAAGTTCTATGGGGAAGCCCATTGCTGCCTATGGTGGAAACGGCATGGGAGATTTCAGTTTCAAAATCTCTGTGAAAAAGCGTCAGAGAAGCTTCTCCGTTTAGAATCCAGCATATCTCACTGAACCGAAGAAGTGGTATTTAGAAGTGAGTTAGGGCTGCAAGCAGTTTGGTTTGGGAAATTAGACGCGAAATGAAACTGCAAATGCCTTCCAACAGGCTTGGAAAAGTGTGTTCTATATCTCTGCCAAACAGACTCCCTGGAGGTTGAGCTTTCAGAAGCTAGTTTAACTCTAAGGGAGGAAGCAGCAGAATGTGCCTCTCACATCAAGCCTGTAGGAATTCAGGTTGGCAAGTTCTATGGGGAAGCCCATTGCTGCCTATGGTTGAAACAGCATGGGAGATTTCAGTTTCAAAATCTCTGTGAAAAAGCGTCAGAGAAGCTTCTCCGTTTAGAATCCAGCATATCTCACTGAACCGAAGAAGTGGTAGTTAGAAGGCAGTTAGAGCTGCAAGCAGTTTGGTTTGGGAAATTAGACGCGAAATGAAACTGCAAATGCCTTCCAACAGGCTTGGAAAAGTGTGTTCTATATCTCTGCCAAACAAACTCCCCGGAGGTTGAGCTTTCAGAAGCAAGTTTAACTCTAAGGGAGGAAGCAGCAGAATGTGCCTCTCACATCTAGCCTTTAGGAATTCAGGTTGGCAAGTTCTATGGGGAAGCCCATTGCTGCCTATGGTGGAAACTGCATGGGAGATTTCAGTTTCAAAATCGCTGTGAAAAAGCGTCAGAGAAGCTTCTCCGTTTAGAATCCAGCATATCTCACTGAACCGAAGAAGTGGTAGTTAGAAGGGAGTTAGAGCTGCAAGCAGTTTGGTTTGGGAAATTAGATGCGAAATGACACTGCAAAGGCCTTCCAACAGGCTTGGAAAAGTGTGTTCTATATCTCTGCCAAACAGACTCCCTGGAGGTTGAGCTTTCAGAAGCAAGCTTAACGGTTAGGGAGGAAGCAGCAGAATGTGCCTCTCACATCTAGCCTGTAGGAATTCAGGTTGGCAAGTTCTATGGGGAAGCCCATTGCTGCCTATGGTGGAAACAGCATGGGAGATTTCAGTTTCAAAATCTCCGTGAAAAAGCGTCAGAGATGCTTCTCCGTTTAGAATCCGGCATATCTCACTGAACCGAAGAAGTGGTAGTTAGAAGGGAGTTAGAGCTGCAAGCAGTTTGGTTTGGGAAATTAGACGCGAAATGAAACTGCAAATGCCTTCCAACAGGCTTGGAAAAGTGTGTTCTATATCTCTGCCAAACAAACTCCCAGGAGGTTGAGCTTTCAGAAGCAAGTTTAACTCTAAGGGAGGAAGCAGCAGAATGTGCCTCTCACATCTAGCCTTTAGGAATTCAGGTTGGCAAGTTCTATGGGGAAGCCCATTGCTGCCTATGGTGGAAACGGCATGGGAGATTTCAGTTTCAAAATCTCTGTGAAAAAGCGTCAGAGAAGCTTCTCCGTTTAGAATCCAGCATATCTCACTGAACCGAAGAAGTGGTAGTTAGAAGGGAGTTAGAGCTGCAAGCAGTTTGGTTTGGGAAATTAGATGCGAAATGACACTGCAAAGGCCTTCCAACAGGCTTGGAAAAGTGTGTTCTATATCTCTGCCAAACAGAGTCCCCGGAGGTTGAGCTTTTAGAAGCAAGCTTAACTGTTAGGGAGGAAGCAGCAGAATGTGCCTCTCACATCTAGCCTGTAGGAATTCAGGTTGGCAAGTTCTATGGGGAAGCCCATTGCTGCCTATGGTGGAAACGGCATGGGAGATTTCAGTTTCAAAATCTCTGTGAAAAAGCGTCAGAGAAGCTTCTCCGTTTAGAATCCAGCATATCTCACTGAACCGAAGAAGTGGTAGTTAGAAGGGAGTTAGAGCTGCAAGCAGTTTGCTTTGGGAAATTAGACGCGAAATGAAACTGCAAATGCCTTCCAACAGGCTTGGAAAAGTGTGTTCTATATCTCTGCCAAACAAACTCCCCGGAGGTTGAGCTTTCAGAAGCTAGTTTAACTCTAAGGGAGGAAGCAGCAGAATGTGCCTCTCACATCTAGGCTGTAGGAATTCAGGTTGGCAAGTTCTATGGGGAAGCCCATTGGCGCCTTCGTTGGAAACGGGTTTGGAAATTTCAGTTTCAAAATCTCTGTGAAAAAGCGTCAGAGAAGCTTCTCCGTTTAGAATCCAGCATATCTCACTGAACCGAAGAAGTGGTAGTTAGAAGGGAGTTAGAGCTGCAAGCAGTTTGGTTTGCGAAATTAGATGCGAAATGACACTGCAAAGGCCTTCCAACAGGCTTGGAAAAGTGTGTTCTATATCTCTGCCAAACAGACTCCCCGGAGGTTGAGCTTTCAGAAGCAAGCTTAACTCTTAGGGAGGAAGCAGCCGAATGTGCCTCTCACATCTAGCCGGTAGGAATTCAGGTTGGCAAGTTCTATGGGGAAGCCCATTGCTGCCTATGGTGGAAACGGCATGGGAGATTTCAGTTTCAAAATCTCTGTGAAAAAGCGTGAGAGAAGCTTCTCTGTTTAGAATCCAGCATATCTCACTGAACCGAAGAAGTGGTAGTTAGAAGGCAGTTAGAGCTGCAAGCAGTTTGGTTTGGGAAATTAGACGCGAAATGAAACTGCAAATGCCTTCCAACAGGCTTGGAAAAGTGTGTTCTATATCTCTGCCAAACAGAGTCCCCGGAGGTTGAGCTTTCAGAAGCAAGCTTAACTGTTAGGGAGGAAGCAGCAGAATGTGCCTCTCACATCTAGCCTGTAGGAATTCAGGTTGGCAAGTTCTATGGGGAAGCCCATTGCTGCCTATGGTGGAAACGGCATGGGAGATTTCAGTTTCAAAATCTCTGTGAAAAAGCGTCAGAGAACCTTCTCCGTTTAGAATCCAGCATATCTCACTGAACCGAAGAAGAGGTAGTTAGAAGGGAGTTAGAGCTGCAAGCAGTTTGGTTTGGGAAATTAGACGCGAAATGAAATTGCAAATGCCTTCCAACAGGCTTGGAAAAGTGTGTTCTATATCTCTGCCAAACAAACTCGCCGGAGGTTGAGCTTTCAGAAGCTAGTTTAACTCTAAGGGAGGAAGCAGCAGAATGTGCCTCTCACATCTAGCCTGTAGGAATTCAGGTTGGCAAGTTCTATGGGGAAGCCCATTGCTGCCTATGGTGGAAACGGCATGGGAGATTTCAGTTTCAAAATCTCTGTGAAAAAGCGTCAGAGAAGCTTCTCCTTTTAGAATCCAGCATATCTCACTGAACCGAAGAAGTGGTAGTTAGAAGGGAGTTAGAGCTGCAAGCAGTTTGGTTTGGGAAATAGACGCGAAATGACACTGCAAATGCCATCCAACAGGCTTGGAAAAGTGTATTCTATATCTCTGCCAAACAGACTCCCCGGAGGTTGAGCTTTCAGAAGCAAGTTTAACTCTAAGGGAGGAAGCAGCAGAATGTGCCTCTCACATCTAGGCTGTAGGAATTCAGGTTGGCAAGTTCTATGGGGAAGCCCATTGGCGCCTTCGTTGGAAAGGGGTTTGGAAATTTCAGTTTCAAAATCTCTGTGAAAAAGCGTCAGAGAAGCTTCTCCGTTTAGAATCCAGCATATCTCACTAAACCGAAGAAGTGGTAGTTAGAAGGGAGTTAGAGCTGCAAGCAGTTTGGTTTGGGAAATTAGATGCGAAATGACACTGCAAAGGCCTTCCAACAGGCTTGGAAAAGTGTGTTCTATATCTCTGCCAAACAGACTCCCCGGAGGTTGAGCTTTCAGAAGCAAGCTTAACTCTTAGGGAGGAAGCAGCCGAATGTGCCTCTCACATCTAGCCGGTAGGAATTCAGGTTGGCAAGTTCTATGGGGAAGCCCATTGCTGCCTATGGTGGAAACGGCATGGGAGATTTCAGTTTCAAAATCTCTGTGAAAAAGCGTCAGAGAAGCTTCTCCGTTTAGAATCCAGCATATCTCACTGAACCGAAGAAGTGGTAGTTAGAAGGCAGTTAGAGCTGCAAGCAGTTTGGTTTGGGAAATTAGACGCGAAATGAAACTGCAAATGCCTTCCAACAGGCTTGGAAAAGTGTGTTCTATATCTCTGCCAAACAGACTCCCTGGAGGTTGAGCTTTCAGAAGCTAGTTTAACTCTAAGGGAGGAAGCAGCAGAATGTGCCTCTCACATCAAGCCTGTAGGAATTCAGGTTGGCAAGTTCTATGGGGAAGCCCATTGCTGCCTATGGTTGAAACAGCATGGGAGATTTCAGTTTCAAAATCTCTGTGAAAAAGCGTCAGAGAAGCTTCTCCGTTTAGAATCCAGCATATCTCACTGAACCGAAGAAGTGGTAGTTAGAAGGCAGTTAGAGCTGCAAGCAGTTTGGTTTGGGAAATTAGACGCGAAATGAAACTGCAAATGCCTTCCAACAGGCTTGGAAAAGTGTGTTCTATATCTCTGCCAAACAAACTCCCCGGAGGTTGAGCTTTCAGAAGCAAGTTTAACTCTAAGGGAGGAAGCAGCAGAATGTGCCTCTCACATCTAGCCTTTAGGAATTCAGGTTGGCAAGTTCTATGGGGAAGCCCATTGCTGCCTATGGTGGAAACGGCATGGGAGATTTCAGTTTCAAAATCGCTGTGAAAAAGCGTCAGAGAAGCTTCTCCGTTTAGAATCCAGCATATCTCACTGAACCGAAGAAGTGGTAGTTAGAAGGGAGTTAGAGCTGCAAGCAGTTTGGTTTGGGAAATTAGATGCGAAATGACACTGCAAAGGCCTTCCAACAGGCTTGGAAAAGTGTGTTCTATATCTCTGCCAAACAGACTCCCTGGAGGTTGAGCTTTCAGAAGCAAGCTTAACGGTTAGGGAGGAAGCAGCAGAATGTGCCTCTCACATCTAGCCTGTAGGAATTCAGGTTGGCAAGTTCTATGGGGAAGCCCATTGCTGCCTATGGTGGAAACAGCATGGGAGATTTCAGTTTCAAAATCTCCGTGAAAAAGCGTCAGAGATGCTTCTCCGTTTAGAATCCGGCATATCTCACTGTACCGAAGAAGTGGTAGTTAGAAGGGAGTTAGAGCTGCAAGCAGTTTGGTTTGGGAAATTAGACGCGAAATGAAACTGCAAATGCCTTCCAACAGGCTTGGAAAAGTGTGTTCTATATCTCTGCCAAACAAACTCCCCGGAGGTTGAGCTTTCAGAAGCAAGTTTAACTCTAAGGGAGGAAGCAGCAGAATGTGCCTCTCACATCTAGCCTTTAGGAATTCAGGTTGGCAAGTTCTATGGGGAAGCCCATTGCTGCCTATGGTGGAAACGGCATGGGAGATTTCAGTTTCAAAATCTCTGTGAAAAAGCGTCAGAGAAGCTTCTCCGTTTAGAATCCAGCATATCTCACTGAACCGAAGAAGTGGTAGTTAGAAGGGAGTTAGAGCTGCAAGCAGTTTGGTTTGGGAAATTAGATGCGAAATGACACTGCAAAGGCCTTCCAACAGGCTTGGAAAAGTGTGTTCTATATCTCTGCCAAACAGAGTCCCCGGAGGTTGAGCTTTTAGAAGCAAGCTTAACTGTTAGGGAGGAAGCAGCAGAATGTGCCTCTCACATCTAGCCTGTAGGAATTCAGGTTGGCAAGTTCTATGGGGAAGCCCATTGCTGCCTATGGTGGAAACGGCATGGGAGATTTCAGTTTCAAAATCTCTGTGAAAAAGCGTCAGAGAAGCTTCTCCGTTTAGAATCCAGCATATCTCACTGAACCGAAGAAGTGGTCGTTAGAAGGGAGTTAGAGCTGCAAGCAGTTTGCTTTGGGAAATTAGACGCGAAATGAAACTGCAAATGCCTTCCAACAGGCTTGGAAAAGTGTGTTCTATATCTCTGCCAAACAAACTCCCCGGAGGTTGAGCTTTCAGAAGCTAGTTTAACTCTAAGGGAGGAAGCAGCAGAATGTGCCTCTCACATCTAGGCTGTAGGAATTCAGGTTGGCAAGTTCTATGGGGAAGCCCATTGGCGCCTTCGTTGGAAACGGGTTTGGAAATTTCAGTTTCAAAATCTCTGTGAAAAAGCGTCAGAGAAGCTTCTCCATTTAGAATCCAGCATATCTCACTGAACCGAAGAAGTGGTAGTTAGAAGGGAGTTAGAGCTGCAAGCAGTTTGGTTTGGGAAATTAGATGCGAAATGACACTGCAAAGGCCTTCCAACAGGCTTGGAAAAGTGTGTTCTATATCTCTGCCAAACAGACTCCCCGGAGGTTGAGCTTTCAGAAGCAAGCTTAACTCTTAGGGAGGAAGCAGCCGAATGTGCCTCTCACATCTAGCCGGTAGGAATTCAGGTTGGCAAGTTCTATGGGGAAGCCCATTGCTGCCTATGGTGGAAACGGCATGGGAGATTTCAGTTTCAAAATCTCTGTGAAAAAGCGTGAGAGAAGCTTCTCTGTTTAGAATCCAGCATATCTCACTGAACCGAAGAAGTGGTAGTTAGAAGGCAGTTAGAGCTGCAAGCAGTTTGGTTTGGGAAATTAGACGCGAAATGAAACTGCAAATGCCTTCCAACAGGCTTGGAAAAGTGTGTTCTATATCTCTGCCAAACAGAGTCCCCGGAGGTTGAGCTTTCAGAAGCAAGCTTAACTGTTAGGGAGGAAGCAGCAGAATGTGCCTCTCACATCTAGCCTGTAGGAATTCAGGTTGGCAAGTTCTATGGGGAAGCCCATTGCTGCCTATGGTGGAAACGGCATGGGAGATTTCAGTTTCAAAATCTCTGTGAAAAAGCGTCAGAGAACCTTCTCCGTTTAGAATCCAGCATATCTCACTGAACCGAAGAAGAGGTAGTTAGAAGGGAGTTAGAGCTGCAAGCAGTTTGGTTTGGGAAATTAGACGCGAAATGAAATTGCAAATGCCTTCCAACAGGCTTGGAAAAGTGTGTTCTATATCTCTGCCAAACAAACTCGCCGGAGGTTGAGCTTTCAGAAGCTAGTTTAACTCTAAGGGAGGAAGCAGCAGAATGTGCCTCTCACATCTAGCCTGTAGGAATTCAGGTTGGCAAGTTCTATGGGGAAGCCCATTGCTGCCTATGGTGGAAACGGCATGGGAGATTTCAGTTTCAAAATCTCTGTGAAAAAGCGTCAGAGAAGCTTCTCCTTTTAGAATCCAGCATATCTCACTGAACCGAAGAAGTGGTAGTTAGAAGGGAGTTAGAGCTGCAAGCAGTTTGGTTTGGGAAATAGACGCGAAATGACACTGCAAATGCCATCCAACAGGCTTGGAAAAGTGTATTCTATATCTCTGCCAAACAGACTCCCCGGAGGTTGAGCTTTCAGAAGCAAGTTTAACTCTAAGGGAGGAAGCAGCAGAATGTGCCTCTCACATCTAGGCTGTAGGAATTCAGGTTGGCAAGTTCTATGGGGAAGCCCATTGGCGCCTTCGTTGGAAAGGGGTTTGGAAATTTCAGTTTCAAAATCTCTGTGAAAAAGCGTCAGAGAAGCTTCTCCGTTTAGAATCCAGCATATCTCACTAAACCGAAGAAGTGGTAGTTAGAAGGGAGTTAGAGCTGCAAGCAGTTTGGTTTGGGAAATTAGATGCGAAATGACACTGCAAAGGCCTTCCAACAGGCTTGGAAAAGTGTGTTCTATATCTCTGCCAAACAGACTCCCCGGAGGTTGAGCTTTCAGAAGCAAGCTTAACTCTTAGGGAGGAAGCAGCCGAATGTGCCTCTCACATCTAGCCGGTAGGAATTCAGGTTGGCAAGTTCTATGGGGAAGCCCATTGCTGCCTATGGTGGAAACGGCATGGGAGATTTCAGTTTCAAAATCTCTGTGAAAAAGCGTCAGAGAAGCTTCTCCGTTTAGAATCCAGCATATCTCACTGAACCGAAGAAGTGGTAGTTAGAAGGCAGTTAGAGCTGCAAGCAGTTTGGTTTGGGAAATTAGACGCGAAATGAAACTGCAAATGCCTTCCAACAGGCTTGGAAAAGTGTGTTCTATATCTCTGCCAAACAGACTCCCTGGAGGTTGAGCTTTCAGAAGCTAGTTTAACTCTAAGGGAGGAAGCAGCAGAATGTGCCTCTCACATCAAGCCTGTAGGAATTCAGGTTGGCAAGTTCTATGGGGAAGCCCATTGCTGCCTATGGTTGAAACAGCATGGGAGATTTCAGTTTCAAAATCTCTGTGAAAAAGCGTCAGAGAAGCTTCTCCGTTTAGAATCCAGCATATCTCACTGAACCGAAGAAGTGGTAGTTAGAAGGCAGTTAGAGCTGCAAGCAGTTTGGTTTGGGAAATTAGACGCGAAATGAAACTGCAAATGCCTTCCAACAGGCTTGGAAAAGTGTGTTCTATATCTCTGCCAAACAAACTCCCCGGAGGTTGAGCTTTCAGAAGCAAGTTTAACTCTAAGGGAGGAAGCAGCAGAATGTGCCTCTCACATCTAGCCTTTAGGAATTCAGGTTGGCAAGTTCTATGGGGAAGCCCATTGCTGCCTATGGTGGAAACGGCATGGGAGATTTCAGTTTCAAAATCGCTGTGAAAAAGCGTCAGAGAAGCTTCTCCGTTTAGAATCCAGCATATCTCACTGAACCGAAGAAGTGGTAGTTAGAAGGGAGTTAGAGCTGCAAGCAGTTTGGTTTGGGAAATTAGATGCGAAATGACACTGCAAAGGCCTTCCAACAGGCTTGGAAAAGTGTGTTCTATATCTCTGCCAAACAGACTCCCTGGAGGTTGAGCTTTCAGAAGCAAGCTTAACGGTTAGGGAGGAAGCAGCAGAATGTGCCTCTCACATCTAGCCTGTAGGAATTCAGGTTGGCAAGTTCTATGGGGAAGCCCATTGCTGCCTATGGTGGAAACAGCATGGGAGATTTCAGTTTCAAAATCTCCGTGAAAAAGCGTCAGAGATGCTTCTCCGTTTAGAATCCGGCATATCTCACTGTACCGAAGAAGTGGTAGTTAGAAGGGAGTTAGAGCTGCAAGCAGTTTGGTTTGGGAAATTAGACGCGAAATGAAACTGCAAATGCCTTCCAACAGGCTTGGAAAAGTGTGTTCTATATCTCTGCCAAACAAACTCCCCGGAGGTTGAGCTTTCAGAAGCAAGTTTAACTCTAAGGGAGGAAGCAGCAGAATGTGCCTCTCACATCTAGCCTTTAGGAATTCAGGTTGGCAAGTTCTATGGGGAAGCCCATTGCTGCCTATGGTGGAAACGGCATGGGAGATTTCAGTTTCAAAATCTCTGTGAAAAAGCGTCAGAGAAGCTTCTCCGTTTAGAATCCAGCATATCTCACTGAACCGAAGAAGTGGTAGTTAGAAGGGAGTTAGAGCTGCAAGCAGTTTGGTTTGGGAAATTAGATGCGAAATGACACTGCAAAGGCCTTCCAACAGGCTTGGAAAAGTGTGTTCTATATCTCTGCCAAACAGAGTCCCCGGAGGTTGAGCTTTTAGAAGCAAGCTTAACTGTTAGGGAGGAAGCAGCAGAATGTGCCTCTCACATCTAGCCTGTAGGAATTCAGGTTGGCAAGTTCTATGGGGAAGCCCATTGCTGCCTATGGTGGAAACGGCATGGGAGATTTCAGTTTCAAAATCTCTGTGAAAAAGCGTCAGAGAAGCTTCTCCGTTTAGAATCCAGCATATCTCACTGAACCGAAGAAGTGGTCGTTAGAAGGGAGTTAGAGCTGCAAGCAGTTTGCTTTGGGAAATTAGACGCGAAATGAAACTGCAAATGCCTTCCAACAGGCTTGGAAAAGTGTGTTCTATATCTCTGCCAAACAAACTCCCCGGAGGTTGAGCTTTCAGAAGCTAGTTTAACTCTAAGGGAGGAAGCAGCAGAATGTGCCTCTCACATCTAGGCTGTAGGAATTCAGGTTGGCAAGTTCTATGGGGAAGCCCATTGGCGCCTTCGTTGGAAACGGGTTTGGAAATTTCAGTTTCAAAATCTCTGTGAAAAAGCGTCAGAGAAGCTTCTCCGTTTAGAATCCAGCATATCTCACTGAACCGAAGAAGTGGTAGTTAGAAGGGAGTTAGAGCTGCAAGCAGTTTGGTTTGGGAAATTAGATGCGAAATGACACTGCAAAGGCCTTCCAACAGGCTTGGAAAAGTGTGTTCTATATCTCTGCCAAACAGACTCCCCGGAGGTTGAGCTTTCAGAAGCAAGCTTAACTCTTAGGGAGGAAGCAGCCGAATGTGCCTCTCACATCTAGCCGGTAGGAATTCAGGTTGGCAAGTTCTATGGGGAAGCCCATTGCTGCCTATGGTGGAAACGGCATGGGAGATTTCAGTTTCAAAATCTCTGTGAAAAAGCGTCAGAGAAGCTTCTCCGTTTAGAATCCAGCATATCTCACTGAACCGAAGAAGTGGTAGTTAGAAGGCAGTTAGAGCTGCAAGCAGTTTGGTTTGGGAAATTAGACGCGAAATGAAACTGCAAATGCCTTCCAACAGGCTTGGAAAAGTGTGTTCTATATCTCTGCCAAACAGACTCCCTGGAGGTTGAGCTTTCAGAAGCTAGTTTAACTCTAAGGGAGGAAGCAGCAGAATGTGCCTCTCACATCAAGCCTGTAGGAATTCAGGTTGGCAAGTTCTATGGGGAAGCCCATTGCTGCCTATGGTGGAAACAGCATGGGAGATTTCAGTTTCAAAATCTCTGTGAAAAAGCTTCAGAGAAGCTTCTCCGTTTAGAATCCAGCATATCTCACTGAACCGAAGAAGTGGTAGTTAGAAGGCAGTTAGAGCTGCAAGCAGTTTGGTTTGGGAAATTAGACGCGAAATGAAACTGCAAATGCCTTCCAACAGGCTTGGAAAAGTGTGTTCTATATCTCTGCCAAACAAACTCCCCGGAGGTTGAGCTTTCAGAAGCTAGTTTAACTCTAAGGGAGGAAGCAGCAGAATGTGCCTCTCACATCTAGCCTGTAGGAATTCAGTTTGGCAAGTTCTACGGGGAAGCCCATTGCT
The DNA here is from genome assembly GCF_027409185.1 of Cynocephalus volans. Lineage (NCBI taxonomy): Eukaryota > Metazoa > Chordata > Mammalia > Dermoptera > Cynocephalidae > Cynocephalus > Cynocephalus volans. Next base: position 543,071 of record NW_026902404.1, read on the forward strand.
GCCTATGGTGGAAACGGCATGGGAGATTTCAGTTTCAAAATCTCTGTGAAAAAGCGTCAGAGAAGCTTCTCCGTTTAGAATCCAGCATATCTCACTGAACCGAAGAAGTGGTAGTTAGAAGGGAGTTAGAGCTGCAAGCAGTTTGCTTTGGGAAATTAGACGCGAAATGAAACTGCAAATGCCTTCCAACAGGCTTGGAAAAGTGTGTTCTATATCTCTGCCAAACAAACTCCCCGGAGGTTGAGCTTTCAGAAGCTAGTTTAACTCTAAGGGAGGAAGCAGCAGAATGTGCCTCTCACATCTAGGCTGTAGGAATTCAGGTTGGCAAGTTCTATGGGGAAGCCCATTGGCGCCTTCGTTGGAAACGGGTTTGGAAATTTCAGTTTCAAAATCTCTGTGAAAAAGCGTCAGAGAAGCTTCTCCGTTTAGAATCCAGCATATCTCACTAAACCGAAGAAGTGGTAGTTAGAAGGGAGTTAGAGCTGCAAGCAGTTTGGTTTGGGAAATTAGATGCGAAATGACACTGCAAAGGCCTTCCAACAGGCTTGGAAAAGTGTGTTCTATATCTCTGCCAAACAGACTCCCCGGAGGTTGAGCTTTCAGAAGCAAGCTTAACTCTTAGGGAGGAAGCAGCCGAATGTGCCTCTCACATCTAGCCGGTAGGAATTCAGGTTGGCAAGTTCTATGGGGAAGCCCATTGCTGCCTATGGTGGAAACGGCATGGGAGATTTCAGTTTCAAAATCTCTGTGAAAAAGCGTCAGAGAAGCTTCTCCGTTTAGAATCCAGCATATCTCACTGAACCGAAGAAGTGGTAGTTAGAAGTGAGTTAGAGCTGCAAGCAGTTTGGTTTGGGAAATTAGACGCGAAATGAAACTGCAAATGCCTTCCAACAGGCTTGGAAAAGTGTGTTCTATATCTCTGCCAAACAGACTCCCTGGAGGTTGAGCTTTCAGAAGCTAGTTTAACTCTAAGGGAGGAAGCAGCAGAATGTGCCTCTCACATCAAGCCTGTAGGAATTCAGGTTGGCAAGTTCTATGGGGAAGCCCATTGCTGCCTATGGTTGAAACAGCATGGGAGATTTCAGTTTCAAAATCTCTGTGAAAAAGCGTCAGAGAAGCTTCTCCGTTTAGAATCCAGCATATCTCACTGAACCGAAGAAGTGGTAGTTAGAAGGCAGTTAGAGCTGCAAGCAGTTTGGTTTGGGAAATTAGACGCGAAATGAAACTGCAAATGCCTTCCAACAGGCTTGGAAAAGTGTGTTCTATATCTCTGCCAAACAAACTCCCCGGAGGTTGAGCTTTCAGAAGCAAGTTTAACTCTAAGGGAGGAAGCAGCAGAATGTGCCTCTCACATCTAGCCTTTAGGAATTCAGGTTGGCAAGTTCTATGGGGAAGCCCATTGCTGCCTATGGTGGAAACTGCATGGGAGATTTCAGTTTCAAAATCGCTGTGAAAAAGCGTCAGAGAAGCTTCTCCGTTTAGAATCCAGCATATCTCACTGAACCGAAGAAGTGGTAGTTAGAAGGGAGTTAGAGCTGCAAGCAGTTTGGTTTGGGAAATTAGATGCGAAATGACACTGCAAAGGCCTTCCAACAGGCTTGGAAAAGTGTGTTCTATATCTCTGCCAAACAGACTCCCTGGAGGTTGAGCTTTCAGAAGCAAGCTTAACGGTTAGGGAGGAAGCAGCAGAATGTGCCTCTCACATCTAGCCTGTAGGAATTCAGGTTGGCAAGTTCTATGGGGAAGCCCATTGCTGCCTATGGTGGAAACAGCATGGGAGATTTCAGTTTCAAAATCTCCGTGAAAAAGCGTCAGAGATGCTTCTCCGTTTAGAATCCGGCATATCTCACTGAACCGAAGAAGTGGTAGTTAGAAGGGAGTTAGAGCTGCAAGCAGTTTGGTTTGGGAAATTAGACGCGAAATGAAACTGCAAATGCCTTCCAACAGGCTTGGAAAAGTGTGTTCTATATCTCTGCCAAACAAACTCCCAGGAGGTTGAGCTTTCAGAAGCAAGTTTAACTCTAAGGGAGGAAGCAGCAGAATGTGCCTCTCACATCTAGCCTTTAGGAATTCAGGTTGGCAAGTTCTATGGGGAAGCCCATTGCTGCCTATGGTGGAAACGGCATGGGAGATTTCAGTTTCAAAATCTCTGTGAAAAAGCGTCAGAGAAGCTTCTCCGTTTAGAATCCAGCATATCTCACTGAACCGAAGAAGTGGTAGTTAGAAGGGAGTTAGAGCTGCAAGCAGTTTGGTTTGGGAAATTAGATGCGAAATGACACTGCAAAGGCCTTCCAACAGGCTTGGAAAAGTGTGTTCTATATCTCTGCCAAACAGAGTCCCCGGAGGTTGAGCTTTTAGAAGCAAGCTTAACTGTTAGGGAGGAAGCAGCAGAATGTGCCTCTCACATCTAGCCTGTAGGAATTCAGGTTGGCAAGTTCTATGGGGAAGCCCATTGCTGCCTATGGTGGAAACGGCATGGGAGATTTCAGTTTCAAAATCTCTGTGAAAAAGCGTCAGAGAAGCTTCTCCGTTTAGAATCCAGCATATCTCACTGAACCGAAGAAGTGGTAGTTAGAAGGGAGTTAGAGCTGCAAGCAGTTTGCTTTGGGAAATTAGACGCGAAATGAAACTGCAAATGCCTTCCAACAGGCTTGGAAAAGTGTGTTCTATATCTCTGCCAAACAAACTCCCCGGAGGTTGAGCTTTCAGAAGCTAGTTTAACTCTAAGGGAGGAAGCAGCAGAATGTGCCTCTCACATCTAGGCTGTAGGAATTCAGGTTGGCAAGTTCTATGGGGAAGCCCATTGGCGCCTTCGTTGGAAACGGGTTTGGAAATTTCAGTTTCAAAATCTCTGTGAAAAAGCGTCAGAGAAGCTTCTCCGTTTAGAATCCAGCATATCTCACTGAACCGAAGAAGTGGTAGTTAGAAGGGAGTTAGAGCTGCAAGCAGTTTGGTTTGCGAAATTAGATGCGAAATGACACTGCAAAGGCCTTCCAACAGGCTTGGAAAAGTGTGTTCTATATCTCTGCCAAACAGACTCCCCGGAGGTTGAGCTTTCAGAAGCAAGCTTAACTCTTAGGGAGGAAGCAGCCGAATGTGCCTCTCACATCTAGCCGGTAGGAATTCAGGTTGGCAAGTTCTATGGGGAAGCCCATTGCTGCCTATGGTGGAAACGGCATGGGAGATTTCAGTTTCAAAATCTCTGTGAAAAAGCGTCAGAGAAGCTTCTCTGTTTAGAATCCAGCATATCTCACTGAACCGAAGAAGTGGTAGTTAGAAGGCAGTTAGAGCTGCAAGCAGTTTGGTTTGGGAAATTAGACGCGAAATGAAACTGCAAATGCCTTCCAACAGGCTTGGAAAAGTGTGTTCTATATCTCTGCCAAACAGAGTCCCCGGAGGTTGAGCTTTCAGAAGCAAGCTTAACTGTTAGGGAGGAAGCAGCAGAATGTGCCTCTCACATCTAGCCTGTAGGAATTCAGGTTGGCAAGTTCTATGGGGAAGCCCATTGCTGCCTATGGTGGAAACGGCATGGGAGATTTCAGTTTCAAAATCTCTGTGAAAAAGCGTCAGAGAACCTTCTCCGTTTAGAATCCAGCATATCTCACTGAACCGAAGAAGAGGTAGTTAGAAGGCAGTTAGAGCTGCAAGCAGTTTGGTTTGGGAAATTAGACGCGAAATGAAATTGCAAATGCCTTCCAACAGGCTTGGAAAAGTGTGTTCTATATCTCTGCCAAACAAACTCGCCGGAGGTTGAGCTTTCAGAAGCTAGTTTAACTCTAAGGGAGGAAGCAGCAGAATGTGCCTCTCACATCTAGCCTGTAGGAATTCAGGTTGGCAAGTTCTATGGGGAAGCCCATTGCTGCCTATGGTGGAAACGGCATGGGAGATTTCAGTTTCAAAATCTCTGTGAAAAAGCGTCAGAGAAGCTTCTCCTTTTAGAATCCAGCATATCTCACTGAACCGAAGAAGTGGTAGTTAGAAGGGAGTTAGAGCTGCAAGCAGTTTGGTTTGGGAAATAGACGCGAAATGACACTGCAAATGCCATCCAACAGGCTTGGAAAAGTGTATTCTATATCTCTGCCAAACAGACTCCCCGGAGGTTGAGCTTTCAGAAGCAAGTTTAACTCTAAGGGAGGAAGCAGCAGAATGTGCCTCTCACATCTAGGCTGTAGGAATTCAGGTTGGCAAGTTCTATGGGGAAGCCCATTGGCGCCTTCGTTGGAAAAGGGTTTGGAAATTTCAGTTTCAAAATCTCTGTGAAAAAGCGTCAGAGAAGCTTCTCCGTTTAGAATCCAGCATATCTCACTAAACCGAAGAAGTGGTAGTTAGAAGGGAGTTAGAGCTGCAAGCAGTTTGGTTTGGGAAATTAGATGCGAAATGACACTGCAAAGGCCTTCCAACAGGCTTGGAAAAGTGTGTTCTATATCTCTGCCAAACAGACTCCCCGGAGGTTGAGCTTTCAGAAGCAAGCTTAACTCTTAGGGAGGAAGCAGCCGAATGTGCCTCTCACATCTAGCCGGTAGGAATTCAGGTTGGCAAGTTCTATGGGGAAGCCCATTGCTGCCTATGGTGGAAACGGCATGGGAGATTTAAGTTTCAAAATCTCTGTGAAAAAGCGTCAGAGAAGCTTCTCCGTTTAGAATCCAGCATATCTCACTGAACCGAAGAAGTGGTAGTTAGAAGGCAGTTAGAGCTGCAAGCAGTTTGGTTTGGGAAATTAGACGCGAAATGAAACTGCAAATGCCTTCCAACAGGCTTGGAAAAGTGTGTTCTATATCTCTGCCAAACAGACTCCCTGGAGGTTGAGCTTTCAGAAGCTAGTTTAACTCTAAGGGAGGAAGCAGCAGAATGTGCCTCTCACATCAAGCCTGTAGGAATTCAGGTTGGCAAGTTCTATGGGGAAGCCCATTGCTGCCTATGGTTGAAACAGCATGGGAGATTTCAGTTTCAAAATCTCTGTGAAAAAGCGTCAGAGAAGCTTCTCCGTTTAGAATCCAGCATATCTCACTGAACCGAAGAAGTGGTAGTTAGAAGGCAGTTAGAGCTGCAAGCAGTTTGGTTTGGGAAATTAGACGCGAAATGAAACTGCAAATGCCTTCCAACAGGCTTGGAAAAGTGTGTTCTATATCTCTGCCAAACAAACTCCCCGGAGGTTGAGCTTTCAGAAGCAAGTTTAACTCTAAGGGAGGAAGCAGCAGAATGTGCCTCTCACATCTAGCCTTTAGGAATTCAGGTTGGCAAGTTCTATGGGGAAGCCCATTGCTGCCTATGGTGGAAACGGCATGGGAGATTTCAGTTTCAAAATCGCTGTGAAAAAGCGTCAGAGAAGCTTCTCCGTTTAGAATCCAGCATATCTCACTGAACCGAAGAAGTGGTAGTTAGAAGGGAGTTAGAGCTGCAAGCAGTTTGGTTTGGGAAATTAGATGCGAAATGACACTGCAAAGGCCTTCCAACAGGCTTGGAAAAGTGTGTTCTATATCTCTGCCAAACAGACTCCCTGGAGGTTGAGCTTTCAGAAGCAAGCTTAACGGTTAGGGAGGAAGCAGCAGAATGTGCCTCTCACATCTAGCCTGTAGGAATTCAGGTTGGCAAGTTCTATGGGGAAGCCCATTGCTGCCTATGGTGGAAACAGCATGGGAGATTTCAGTTTCAAAATCTCCGTGAAAAAGCGTCAGAGATGCTTCTCCGTTTAGAATCCGGCATATCTCACTGAACCGAAGAAGTGGTAGTTAGAAGGGAGTTAGAGCTGCAAGCAGTTTGGTTTGGGAAATTAGACGCGAAATGAAACTGCAAATGCCTTCCAACAGGCTTGGAAAAGTGTGTTCTATATCTCTGCCAAACAAACTCCCCGGAGGTTGAGCTTTCAGAAGCAAGTTTAACTCTAAGGGAGGAAGCAGCAGAATGTGCCTCTCACATCTAGCCTTTAGGAATTCAGGTTGGCAAGTTCTATGGGGAAGCCCATTGCTGCCTATGGTGGAAACGGCATGGGAGATTTCAGTTTCAAAATCTCTGTGAAAAAGCGTCAGAGAAGCTTCTCCGTTTAGAATCCAGCATATCTCACTGAACCGAAGAAGTGGTAGTTAGAAGGGAGTTAGAGCTGCAAGCAGTTTGGTTTGGGAAATTAGATGCGAAATGACACTGCAAAGGCCTTCCAACAGGCTTGGAAAAGTGTGTTCTATATCTCTGCCAAACAGAGTCCCCGGAGGTTGAGCTTTTAGAAGCAAGCTTAACTGTTAGGGAGGAAGCAGCAGAATGTGCCTCTCACATCTAGCCTGTAGGAATTCAGGTTGGCAAGTTCTATGGGGAAGCCCATTGCTGCCTATGGTGGAAACGGCATGGGAGATTTCAGTTTCAAAATCTCTGTGAAAAAGCGTCAGAGAAGCTTCTCCGTTTAGAATCCAGCATATCTCACTGAACCGAAGAAGTGGTCGTTAGAAGGGAGTTAGAGCTGCAAGCAGTTTGCTTTGGGAAATTAGACGCGAAATGAAACTGCAAATGCCTTCCAACAGGCTTGGAAAAGTGTGTTCTATATCTCTGCCAAACAAACTCCCCGGAGGTTGAGCTTTCAGAAGCTAGTTTAACTCTAAGGGAGGAAGCAGCAGAATGTGCCTCTCACATCTAGGCTGTAGGAATTCAGGTTGGCAAGTTCTATGGGGAAGCCCATTGGCGCCTTCGTTGGAAACGGGTTTGGAAATTTCAGTTTCAAAATCTCTGTGAAAAAGCGTCAGAGAAGCTTCTCCGTTTAGAATCCAGCATATCTCACTGAACCGAAGAAGTGGTAGTTAGAAGGGAGTTAGAGCTGCAAGCAGTTTGGTTTGGGAAATTAGATGCGAAATGACACTGCAAAGGCCTTCCAACAGGCTTGGAAAAGTGTGTTCTATATCTCTGCCAAACAGACTCCCCGGAGGTTGAGCTTTCAGAAGCAAGCTTAACTCTTAGGGAGGAAGCAGCCGAATGTGCCTCTCACATCTAGCCGGTAGGAATTCAGGTTGGCAAGTTCTATGGGGAAGCCCATTGCTGCCTATGGTGGAAACGGCATGGGAGATTTCAGTTTCAAAATCTCTGTGAAAAAGCGTCAGAGAAGCTTCTCCGTTTAGAATCCAGCATATCTCACTGAACCGAAGCAGTGGTACTTAGAAGGCAGTTAGAGCTGCAAGCAGTTTGGTTTGGGAAATTAGACGCGAAATGAAACTGCAAATGCCTTCCAACAGGCTTGGAAAAGTGTGTTCTATATCTCTGCCAAACAGACTCCCTGGAGGTTGAGCTTTCAGAAGCTAGTTTAACTCTAAGGGAGGAAGCAGCAGAATGTGCCTCTCACATCAAGCCTGTAGGAATTCAGGTTGGCAAGTTCTATGGGGAAGCCCATTGCTGCCTATGGTGGAAACAGCATGGGAGATTTCAGTTTCAAAATCTCTGTGAAAAAGCGTCAGAGAAGCTTCTCCGTTTAGAATCCAGCATATCTCACTGAACCGAAGAAGTGGTAGTTAGAAGGCAGTTAGAGCTGCAAGCAGTTTGGTTTGGGAAATTAGACGCGAAATGAAACTGCAAATGCCTTCCAACAGGCTTGGAAAAGTGTGTTCTATATCTCTGCCAAACAAACTCCCCGGAGGTTGAGCTTTCAGAAGCAAGTCTAACTCTAAGGGAGGAAGCAGCAGAATGTGCCTCTCACATCTAGCCTTTAGGAATTCAGGTTGGCAAGTTCTATGGGGAAGCCCATTGCTGCCTATGGTGGAAACGGCATGGGAGATTTCAGTTTCAAAATCTCTGTGAAAAAGCGTCAGAGAAGCTTCTCCGTTTAGAATCCAGCATATCTCACTGAACCGAAGAAGTGGTAGTTAGAAGGGAGTTAGAGCTGCAAGCAGTTTGGTTTGGGAAATTAGATGCGAAATGACACTGCAAAGGCCTTCCAACAGGCTTGGAAAATTGTGTTCTATATCTGTGCCAAACAGAGTCCCCGGAGGTTGAGCTTTCAGAAGCAAGCTTAACTGTTAGGGAGGAAGCAGCAGAATGTGCCTCTCACATCTAGCCTGTAGGAATTCAGGTTGGCAAGTTCTATGGGGAAGCCCATTGCTGCCTATGGTGGAAACGGCATGGGAGATTTCAGTTTCAAAATCTCTGTGAAAAAGCGTCAGAGAACCTTCTCCGTTTAGAATCCAGCATATCTCACTGAACCGAAGAAGTGGTAGTTAGAAGGCAGTTAGAGCTGCAAGCAGTTTGGTTTGGGAAATTAGACGCGAAATGAAATTGCAAATGCCTTCCAACAGGCTTGGAAAAGTGTGTTCTATATCTCTGCCAAACAAACTCGCCGGAGGTTGAGCTTTCAGAAGCTAGTTTAACTCTAAGGGAGGAAGCAGCAGAATGTGCCTCTCACATCTAGCCTGTAGGAATTCAGGTTGGCAAGTTCTATGGGGAAGCCCATTGGCGCCTTCGTTGGAAAAGGGTTTGGAAATTTCAGTTTCAAAATCTCTGTGAAAAAGCGTCAGAGAAGCTTCTCCGTTTAGAATCCAGCATATCTCACTGAACCGAAGAAGTGGTAGTTAGAAGGCAGTTAGAGCTGCAAGAAGTTTGGTTTGGGAAATTAGACGCGAAATGAAACTGCAAATGCCTTCCAACAGGCTTGGAAAAGTGTGTTCTATATCTCTGCCAAACAAACTCCCCGGAGGTTGAGCTTTCAGAAGCAAGTTTAACTCTAAGGGAGGAAGCAGCAGAATGTGCCTCTCACATCTAGCCTTTAGGAATTCAGGTTGGCAAGTTCTATGGGGAAGCCCATTGCTGCCTATGGTGGAAACGGCATGGGAGATTTCAGTTTCAAAATCTCTGTGAAAAAGCGTCAGAGAAGCTTCTCCGTTTAGAATCCAGCATATCTCACTGAACCGAAGAAGTGGTAGTTAGAAGGGAGTTAGAGCTGCAAGCAGTTTGGTTTGGGAAATTAGATGCGAAATGACACTGCAAAGGCCTTCCAACAGGCTTGGAAAAGTGTGTTCTATATCTCTGCCAAACAGAGTCCCCGGAGGTTGAGCTTTCAGAAGCAAGCTTAACGGTTAGGGAGGAAGCAGCAGAATGTGCCTCTCACATCTAGGCTGTAGGAATTCAGGTTGGCATGTTCTATGGGGAAGCCCATTGCTGCCTATGGTGGAAACGGCATGGGAGATTTCAGTTTCAAAATCTCTGTGAAAAAGCGTCAGAGAAGCTTCTCCGTTTAGAATCCAGCATATCTCACTGAACCGAAGAAGTGGTAGTTAGAAGGGAGTTAGAGCTGCAAGCAGTTTGGTTTGGGAAATTAGACGCGAAATGAAACTGCAAATGCCTTCCAACAGGCTTGGAAAAGTCTGTTCTATATCTCTGCCAAACAAACTCCCCGGAGGTTGAGCTTTCAGAAGCTAGTTTAACTCTAAGGGAGGAAACAGCAGAATGTGCCTCTCACATCTAGCCTGTAGGAATTCAGGTTGGCAAGTTCTATGGGGAAGCCCATTGCTGGCTATGGTGGAAACAGCATGGGAGATTTCAGTTTCAAAATCTCTGTGAAAAAGCGTCAGAGAAGCTTCTCCGTTTAGAATCCAGCATATCTCACTGAACCGAAGAAGTGGTAGTTAGAAGGGAGTTAGAGCTGCAAGCAGTTTGGTTTGGGAAATTAGACGCGAAATGAAACTGCAAATGCCTTCCAACAGGCTTGGAAAAATGTGTTCTATATCTCTGCCAAACAAACTCCCCGGAGGTTGAGCTTTCAGAAGCTAGTTTAACTCTAAGGGAGGAAGCAGCAGAATGTGCCTCTCACATCTAGCCTGTAGGAATTCAGGTTGGCAAGTTCTATGGGGAAGCCCATTGGTGCCTTCGTTGGAAACGGGTTTGGAAATTTCAGTTTCAAAATCTCTGTGAAAAAGCGTCAGAGAAGCTTCTCCGTTTAGAATCCAGCATATCTCACTGAACCGAAGAAGTGGTAGTTAGAAGGGAGTTAGAGCTGCAAGCAGTTTGGTTTGGGAAATTAGACGCGAAATGATACTGCAAATGCCTTCCAACAGGCTTGGAAAAGTGTGTTCTATATCTCTGCCAAACAAACTCCCCGGAGGTTGAGCTTTCAGAAGCAAGTTTAACTCTAAGGGAGGAAGCAGCAGAATGTGCCTCTCACATCTACCCTGTAGGAATTCAGGTTGGCAAGTTCTATGGGGAAGCCCATTGCTGCCTATGGTGGAAACGGCATGGGAGATTTCAGTTTCAAAATCTCTGTGAAAAAGCGTCAGAGAAGCTTCTCCGTTTAGAATCCAGCATATCTCACTGAACCGAAGAAGTGGTAGTTAGAAGGGAGTTAGAGCTGCAAGCAGTTTGGTTTGGGAAATTAGACGTGAAATGAAACTGCAAATGCCTTCCAACAGGCTTGGAAAAGTGTGTTCTATATCTCTGCCAAACAAACTCCCCGGAGGTTGAGCTTTCAGAAGCTAGTTTAACTCTAAGGGAGGAAGCAGCAGAAGGTGCCTCTCACATCTAGCCTGTAGGAATTCAGGTTGACAAGTTCTATGGGGAAGCCCATAGGCGCCTTCGTTGGAAACGGGTTTGGAAATTTCAGTTTCAAAATCTCTGTGAAAAAGCGTCAGAGAAGCTTCTCCGTTTAGAATCCAGCATATCTCACTGAACCGAAGAAGTGGTAGTTAGAAGGGAGTTAGAGCTGCAAGCAGTTTGGTTTGGGAAATTAGCCGCGAAATGAAACTGCAAATGCCTTCCAACAGGCTTGGAAAAGTGTGTTCTATATCTCTGCCAAACAAACTCCCCGGAGGTTGAGCTTTCAGAAGCAAGTTTAACTCTAAGGGAGGAAGCAGCAGAATGTGCCTCTCACATCTAGCCTTTAGGAATTCAGGTTGGCAAGTTCTATGGTGAAGCCCATTGCTGCCTATGGCGGAAACGGCATGGGAGATTTCAGTTTCAAAATCTCTGTGAAAAAGCGTCAGAGAAGCTTCTCCGTTTAGAATCCAGCATATCTCACTGAACCGAAGAAGTGGTAGTTAGAAGGGAGTTAGAGCTGCAAGCAGTTTGGTTTGGGAAATTAGATGCGAAATGACACTGCAAAGGCCTTCCAACAGGCTTGGAAAAGTGTGTTCTATATCTCTGCCAAATAGAGTCCCCGGAGGTTGAGCTTTCAGAAGCAAGCTTAACGGTTAGGGAGGAAGCAGCAGAGTGTGCCTCTCACATCTAGCCTGTAGGAATTCAGGTTGGCAAGTTCTATGGGGAAGCCCATTGCTGCCTATGGTGGAAACGGCATGGGAGATTTCAGTTTCAAAATCTCTGTGAAAAAGCGTCAGAGAAGCTTCTCCGTTTAGAATCCAGCATATCTCACTGAACCGAAGAAGTGGTAGTTAGAAGGCAGTTAGAGCTGCAAGCAGTTTGGTTTGGGAAATTAGACGCGAAATGAAACTGCAAATGCCTTCCAACAGGCTTGGAAAAGTGTGTTCTATATCTCTGCCAAACAGACTCCCTGGAGGTTGAGCTTTCAGAAGCTAGTTTAACTCTAAGGGAGGAAGCAGCAGAATGTGCCTCTCACATCTAGGCTGTAGGAATTCAGGTTGGCAAGTTCTATGGGGAAGCCCATTGCTGCCTATGGTGGAAACGGCATGGGAGATTTCAGTTTCAAAATCTCTGTGAAAAAGCGTCAGAGAAGCTTCTCCGTTTAGAATCCAGCATATCTCACTGAACCGAAGAAGTGGTAGTTAGAAGGGAGTTAGAGCTGCAAGCAGTTTGGTTTGGGAAATTAGATGCGAAATGACACTGCAAAGGCCTTCCAACAGTCTTGGAAAAGTGTGTTCTATATCTCTGCCAAACAAACTCCCCGGAGGTTGAGCTTTCAGAAGCTAGTTTAACTCTAAGGGAGGAAACAGCAGAATGTGCCTCTCACATCTAGCCTGTAGGAATTCAGGTTGGCAAGTTCTATGGGGAAGCCCATTAGCGCCTTCGTTGGAAACGGGTTTGGAAATTTCAGTTTCAAAATCTCTGTGAAAAAGCGTCAGAGAAGCTTCTCCGTTTAGAATCCAGCATATCTCACTGAACCGAAGAAGTGGTAGTTAGAAGGGAGTTAGAGCTGCAAGCAGTTTGGTTTGGGAAATTAGACGCGAAATGAAACTGCAAATGCCTTCCAACAGGCTTGGAAAAGTGTGTTCTATATCTCTGCCAAACAAACTCCCCGGAGGTTGAGCTTTCAGAAGCAAGTTTAACTCTAAGGGAGGAAGCAGCAGAATGTGCCTCTCACATCTAGCCTGTAGGAATTCAGGTTGGCAAGTTCTATGGGGAAGCCCATTGGGGCCTTCGTTGGAAACGGGTTTGGAAATTTCAGTTTCAAAATCTCTGTGAAAAAGCGTCAGAGAAGCTTCTCCGTTTAGAATCCAGTATATCTCACTGAACCGAAGAAGTGGTAGTTAGAAGGGAGTTAGAGCTGCAAGCAGTTTGGTTTGGGAAATTAGACGCGAAATGAAACTGCAAATGCCTTCCAACAGGCTTGGAAAAGTGTGTTCTATATCTCTGCCAAACAAACTCCCCGGAGGTTGAGCTTTCAGAAGCAAGTTTACCTCTAAGGGAGGAAGCAGCAGAATGTGCCTCTCACATCTAGCCTTTAGGAATTCAGGTTGGCAAGTTCTATGGGGAAGCCCATTGCTGCCTATGGTGGAAACGGCATGGGAGATTTCAGTTTCAAAATCTCTGTGAAAAAGCGTCAGAGAAGCTTCTCCGTTTAGAATCCAGCATATCTCACTGAACCGAAGAAGTGGTAGTTAGAAGGGAGTTAGAGCTGCAAGCAGTTTGGTTTGGGAAATTAGATGCGAAATGACACTGTAAAGGCCTTCCAACAGGCTTGGAAAAGTGTGTTCTATATCTCTGCCAAACAGAGTCCCCGGAGGTTGAGCTTTCAGAAGCAAGCTTAACTGTTAGGGAGGAAGCAGCAGAATGTGCCTCTCACATCTAGCCAGTAGGAATTCAGGTTGGCAAGTTCTATGGGGAAGCCCATTGCTGCCTATGGTGGAAACGTCATGGGAGATTTCAGTTTCAAAATCTCTGTGAAAAAGCGTCAGAGAAGCTTCTCCGTTTAGAATCCAGCATATCTCACTGAACCGAAGAAGTGGTAGTTAGAAGGCAGTTAGAGCTGC